>NC_056739.1:157624970-157716135 GCF_019279795.1 Protopterus annectens
TATGCCGTCGGATGCTCGCGCCTGCTTCATCTAAGAAGCGCAAGGACAAAACAGTGAAGTCTAGGGGTGAGGAACCAGCAGTCCCGGACGTCGGTCCTTTAGAAGGCTCAGGGGAGCCAGAGGTTTTGCCAGGAGTCTCTATGGAGTCTCAGGCAGATACTTTACTGTTACAGGATGTGCCCTCTCAGGAGGTAGGCCAGGCTGAGGGGCTTCTCAGGTAACTGTTCTTCCCTCTCTTCCCAAGGTAGTTAGGGCCTCTCCTTCTGTTGCCAAAGCTTCTTTTAGAGGAAGGCCAAGTTCAGCTTCTGTAGGGGCTTCTCCTAGCATTTCGGGCTCTGTGCCTAAGAAACATATGCTTAAAATGGCAGAAGATTTGATTACTCTGATTAGAGGTTCTATGCCCCCACCTGATAAGAGGCCTAGGGTGGAACAGGAGTTTGATAGTTTTGAACAGTGTTCACAGGCTTCAGAGTCTTCTGTGGAAGACTTGCCAGAGTTTCCTACTTATTCTGATTCTGATGTGGATGATTCCACTCCTTCAGCTTCTCCTCCTGAGGATTTTTCATTTTCAGAGACTCTTCACTCCATGAGGGAGCACTTTAAATGGGAAGGCCAAGATTACTCTGACTCCAGAAAAAGGCTTAGGGAATTCTTGTTTTTGCCCCAGCATAGGCCCTTAGCTATTCCTCCTGTGTTGAATGTGGTGGAGGATGTTTTTGCAGAGGCTTCTCTGAACCCTGATTCCTTGCCTCCTGCTCCTGTTAAGCCTGATAGGTATTATAGGGTGCCCGAAGCTCATAAGTATTTGTTTAAGAGTCCCAGGGCGGACCCAGAAACTGTTTCTCAGGGGCCTAAAGGTGTTAAAGCTTCTGTGGTTAAAAATCCTGTACCCTCTGATAAAGAGGCAAGGGCTTTGGATAGGTGGGGTAAGAAAGTATATACTTCTTCCACTCTAGCCATGAGGGCGTTGAATTGTCAATTTCATATGCTGAAATATCAGAATTATCTCCTTTCACAATTGAAATCTAAGGTGGATGCTTTGGCGGAAGGTATTGAGTGTAAAGAATTGCTGGATTTGGTTCATGTGTCTGAACAAGTGGGTAAGCATTCTTTGCAGTGTGGTTTTGATGCTGTTCAGGCCTCCTCGAGGGTGGCTGCTACTAGTTCTGTTCTTCGCAGACATGCATGGTTGAAGGATCAGAATTTAGCTGAGCATGTTAAGACCAGGATTTTGGATGCTCCTTTACAGTCTGATGTGTTGTTTGGACCGCCTGTGGAAGCAGTTTTAAAGAAAATGGAGGACAAAGCTAAGTCTATGCAGACTGTTAAAGATTTTGCAGGTGCAGCCTCCAAGTTTAGTAGAAATTGGCCTGCTAAGGGGTGGACATATCCTGCTTATGGTTCCCAGTCTAGGGGTAGGTCTAGACGTGGTAGGGGCAGGGCTCAAGGTTCGTTTAGGCCTAGATCAGACAGTTCACCTGCTCAGACTTCTGGTGAGGGCAGGGGTCAGTCCTTTCGTAAGCAGAACCAATGACCTGCCTTTTCAGCTGCCAGTGGACTCTCGTCTGGCAGCTCCTTTGGGAGGAAGATTGTCTCTTTTCAAAGAAAATTGGGATTTAATCACTCAAGACAGATGGGTGCTGGATATCATTCATCACGGGTACAGATTTTATTTCCACACAATGCCCCCTTTCAAAGGCATGCCAGATGTTCCTCCTCCACAAAGAAAAGAGGCTCACAAGCAAGTTTCTCAGTTACTCCAGATAGGGGCTATTCAGCCAGTCCCTGTGTCAGAAAGGGGCTTGGATTTTATTCTCGCCTGTTCCTAGTACCAAAGAAGGGGAACACGTGGAGACCAATTTTGGATTTATCTATCCTCAACACTTATCTGGACATTCCCAAGTTCAAGATGTTGACGTTACAGCAACTGTTACCTCTGCTGGGCAAGGATCACTGGATGGTAACTTTGGATCTCAAGGAAGCTTACCTTCATGTGCCCATAAGGCTAAGTTGCAGAAAGTATCTGCGGTTTCGAACTGGAGATTTTCATTATCAGTTCTCTGCATTGCCCTTTGGCTTATCTACTGCCCAGAGTATTCACAAAGGTTCTGGCTCCAGTGATAGCTTACTTCAGGCTTCAAGGCATTCAAATTTATCCTTACTTGGACGACTGCCTGATTCTGGCTCAAGAAAAGGAACACCTTCTACAGCATCTGGAATATGTCATAGCAGTGCTAAGATGCCTAGGGTATTCTGTGAACGAAATAAAGTCCAGTCTAGTACCCTCTCAAGACATGTGCTTTCTGGGTGTGAGACTGAATACAGCAGCCCAGATGGCCTTTTAACGCCGGACAAACAAAAGAGTCTGTCACTTTACTTCCATCAACTATCTCATCAGTCCGTGCTGACTGCAAGGACAGTCCTTCAAGCATTAGGGTTCATGGCATCTTGTATTCTGGTGCTTCCCAATGCCAAACTGCATATGAGGAAGCTGCAATGGTATCTCAAAATGTATGGACACAGCACTGCCAAGATTTGGACACTGTCATTCAAATAATACCTTGCCTTCAAAAGGAATTCTTGTGGTGGGCTCAGGAATGTCACCTAAACAAGGGACTCTCTGTGACCCGGCCAGAGGCGAGTCAGATTTTAACGACAGATGCCTCGGACACTGCTTGGGGAGCTCATCTAAATGGAAAGTGGATACAAGACAAGTGGCCTGCCAGACTACAGCATCTACATATCAACATGAAGGAGATGTTAGCAGTCCAGTTTGCATTGATGGCGTTCAAGGAGTTACTTCTTCCAGGGCAGGTGTTGATTCTGACAGACAACACAACTGTCATGTGGTACATCAACAAGCAAGGGGGAACACATTCTTATCCTCTATGCAGGCAAGCAATGATTTTATGGGAGACTGCGTTAAGCCTGCAACTGACTCTTCAGGTAAGGTTTCTGCCAGGAGCACAGAACTCCCTAGCAGATGTATTAAGCAGACAAATCATGGATCACCACGAGTGGAAACTGGATCTTCATGTATTTCAGAAATTGACAGTGTCATGGGGAACTCCAGACATAGATCTGTTCGCTTCTCCACTAAACCACCAGCTGCCAAAGTATTGCACAAAGGGGTTTCATCACACAGCTTGGAAAGTGGATGCTCTGTCTTTCAGTTGGAAAAACCTTCATGTCTATGCCTTTCCACCTCTACCTCTTCTTCTAAAGGTATTACTAAAGGTCAGACAGGACAGGCCAAGGATGATTTTGATAGCTCCAGATTGGCCTCGGCAACACTGGTACCCACTTCTAAGGAGTCTTGTAAAGAAGCCTCCATGGCCTTTACCTCTGATTCCTCATCTGTTATCTCAGAAGGACGGTCATCTGCTCAATGTCGAGCTTCCATCTCTTCATCTCACAGCTTGGCATATTCTGTGTTGAAGCATGGTAGGTCTCAGCTTCCTCAACAAGTTTTAAATGTGATTATGGAAGCTAGAAGGCCTAGTACTAGGAGAGTGTACGCAGAAAAATGGAAGAGATTTTTATTTTGGAGTACAGCAAAGAATTTGGAGATTTCAGAGCCTAATTTGAGTGTGGCTCTTCAATATCTTACTGAATTATTGGACAAAGGTTTGTCTTTCTCTTCCATAAAGATTCATGCTGCAGCAATTTCAGCTCACTATGATTGTGACCCTCCTTTGTTTTCGCATCCTTTGTTCAAGCAGTTTCTTAGAGGGGCAAAGAATATAAGACCCCCACGTAGAGCTCCTACTCCTGCTTGGGATCTCAATTTTGTGTTGGAAAAACTCACTCTACAACCTTTTGAGCCTGCAGCTACTGCTGAATTGAAATATTTGTCATGGAAGACTGCTTTTCTGTTGGCTATTACTTCTGCAAGAAGGGTGTCTGAGTTGCAGGCCCTTATGGCAGTAGAGCCCTTTTTGATTTTCCATAAGGACAGGGTATCATTACGTACTAATCCTTCCTTTATGCCTAAGGTAGTTTCTAGTGTGGCTTTAAACCAAACTATTCATTTGCCTACGTTTTTTGCAGATCCTCAAAATAAAGGGGAAAAGATTTTGCACACTTTAGATGTACACAGGCAATTGCGTTATTATTTGAACAGGACTAAAGATTTTAGGCAGTCTCAGCAGTTACTTGTTTCTTTTGCTTTAAGTTCACAGGGCAAGCCTGTGTCAAAACAAACTATTTCTAGGTGGATTGGCTTTTGCATTGCATTTTGTTATTCCCATCATGGCAAAGAGGTTCCAGCTGGGATTAGGCCTCATTCCACTAGGGCTACTGCCACTTCAACAGCATTTCTAAGGGGGTGGCAACTAAGGATATTCTGGAGGCAGCTACTTGGAGTTCAGTGCATACTTTCTCTAGGCATTATCACCTGCCTATATACTCTAAGACTAGAGCTGGTTTTGCCACAGCTGTTTTACAAGGCATGTTGTCAGCTCCTGCTACTTTATAATTTGCCAGCCTCCCTTACCTCTGCTTTGGGATTCTACCCAATTGTCAGGACTGCAGCAAGGGAAGACGAAGAACATAGTACAGTTTTGTACCTACCATAAATGTAGATGTTCGAGGATTCCCTTGCTGCAGTCCAATTTGCCCTCCCTCCTTCCCCTCTGTGTTTCAGGGTGGTTGTGTAGGTGAGTTTACATGCTTATATTTTTTGTATATATTACTGTCTATATTGTACATGTTTTTTGGTGCAGGTTGTTTTTGGGACTTGTCTTTTTGGGTCTTCTGACATCTGGGGCAAGAAAAGACTGAGGAAATGACGTCGGTCATGCGCATTAGTACCCTGACGTACTGACGTCAGTCTAAGGCGCCATGACCGACGTCAGCCTTATACTCTGGTATTCGGGCCGACTGGGACGCGGACTATACCCAATTGTCAGGACTGCAGCAAGGGAATCCTCGAACATCTACATTTTTGGTAGGTACAAAACTGTACTTTGTTGGGCTTCAGTATTGACTCTGGATTCCTCATTGCTTCAGCCTTCAGTGGGTGATGCCTCTGTGCCCATATTGGAGTCCTTAGATCATCCATTAGTTTCTCTCTACTTTTCTGACATTGCTGCTTAGGAAACCACTGGTCTGTCTGCTTCAGCAAGGAAGAACCACACTTACCAGCAGTGGTGGAGGGAGTCCTTTTGTAACACTGTTGACAAGGTGAAGGAGTTATTTCAGTGGGAACAAAAGGAGATGTCAGAGTCCCAGCGAAGATATTTGGATTTGCTACAGGTAGATTTCCCACAATGTGCAGTATTTCTCCTGTTTTGTTAGCCGGAGAGGATGCCTTCTTTGCACCCAGCAGTTTGCCTGACAGCCACCAGTCCCCCAGAGAATCAGACAAGGGTTATAAGGTTCACCAGTCCCCCAGAGAATCAGATAAGGGTTATAAGATTCACCAGTCCCACAGAGAATCAGATGAGGATTATAAGGTTCACCAGTCCCCCAGAGAATCAGATAAGGGTTATAAGGTTCATCAGTCCCCCAGAGAATCAGATAAGGGTTATAAGGTTCACCAGTCTCTCGGATTTCTTTTTTCAAACCCTAGGGCAAATGCTGCAGTGATTTCACTTTCAAAATCATCTTCATCTACCCACCACCCTATGACAGTTAACTATAGTCTATCTGATAAAGATGAGAAAGCTTGTGATTGTTTTGGGCAGAAATATACTGCTACGACCATGGTCTTCAGAATAGTGAATTGTCAGGCTCACATGTTTGTTTTTTCTGGCTTTCTTTAACAAAATGAGTGTTAATTGCCTGACTTGCTGCCTTCAGAAATTGACAAATATTTTACTTTCTTCAGTCTCTGGTAACTAAGCACCCTCTGAAGTGTTCTTATGACACTGCTGAAGCTGGTTATGAGCATCTGCCCACTGGGTCAGTAATGAGAAGATTTGCCTGGCTGCATTCTCAGAATGTATCACTGGATTTACTTTGTATCTGTCCAGGCACACGCAGCAACTGTAGTGCCCACAGAGATGCTTTACTAAAAGGATACAAGGCCTAAACAACATGTCCTACATGGATCGACTGATGCCCTGTCACTATACTGTGTATCCTCCAGACTGCTAAGGGGTGATCTGTGTCTTGCATACAAGGCATCCTCTGACCCATTATTACTGATGGATTTACTGCACATCAGCAAGTCAAATGGCATCAGAAATAGTCTGTATGAATCTAAAGCTCTTCTGCAACATCAACAGAATGATTTGAAGAGACATGTTCTCTCAATTCTGCCAACACCCAGAATTATACCGCAGTACAAGGACAAAATGATTGACTTCAACAATTGGCTAAGCTTCTGGTGTCATTCTAAGGGGATCCAGCATCTGTCTGCTTGGGGATGACATGGTCGACAGATCACAATGCTTTGCCAGAGATCACCTGCACCTGTCGCCCCTGGGATTCTGGATACTGGCTAAGGCTCTTGCCGCCCCTATAGTGCCTTTTTTAGGCAAGGTTCAAATGACAAATTCACCACCGTAACAGGAACAGGCAAGCAAAAACTGAGGGTAATGCTACTCAATGCTAGAAGTCTAAATCTCAAAATGCACTCACTCGAGGCACTCCTTAAAATAGAGAACATAGATATCTGTGCAGTGACTGAGACCTGGTTCAAGGCTCCAGAGAGCACCCCTGCACTACCAGGCTATAACTTATACCTCACTTTTCGGCCATGTAACTTGGACCGGAACACCAAAGGCGGAGGTGTGTCCATATTCATTAAGGATATCCACACCTCCTGGCTAGTTGCTCAGCATAATGCATCTGAGGTTATCCAAGTGCAACTAACTCTGGGCAAAACTGCAATCCAAATTGTAGCTTGCTACAGATCCCCCACCATGCCCCAGGATTCCCACTCTTCTTTTCTTGATGTAATCAAAAATATTAGGGTTCAGCCAAACACCCTAATAATGGGCGATTTCAAATACCCCACAATTAACTGGGAAAACTACTCGTGTACTAACTCCTTCACACAACGCTTTCTGGAATTCATAAACTTCAATGCCCTGGATCAACTTATCCACACCCCCACCAGGGGCAACACTATCCTAGACCTAGTCATTACCGACGTGAGTGACCATTGTTCCACACCTGAAGTCGACTCCTCGTTGGTCCGATCCAACCATAAGCTAATCACCCTTGATATCCACACACACCCCCCCCCTGTTAAGGAAACCACGGTAAAAGATTTCTCCAAAGCCAACTTCATGCTTCTTGAGACAGAAGTGGTGAACTTCATGACACCCATGCAGATGGACAATACGTCACTACGACTGCTGAATCCTACACAAATGCACTCTCTAAGCACTTACACGAGTGCATGGATCGTGCTATCCCAAACAGAACCAAGATGCTATCCTCAAAAAAAGGAAGCCAATCTGGTGGTCCCCTGCCATAAACAAACTGTGCAACAGAAGGAAGAAATTGTTGCAAAAGAGAGTAAAATCCCATGAGTGGAGGAGCTCCCTGGTCACCCTCAGTAAGAAGCTGAGATCCCTTATAAGATCCTCCAAAGCTAGCTACAAAAACAAAATCGCCACTGATTCCAAGGACAGCCACAAAGCATTCTATAGCTATGTCAAGAATCTCAATAGCAGCACCCAGATCTGCTCTGAGTTACAGCACAACGACACGAAAATTACAGAACCAACTGATATTGCCAACATCCTGGCAGATAGGTTCAGTGCTAACTTTAACCCCCCACCCCACCCCCTAAAGAGCCCATATCTATACAGGAAGAATGCAGAGTCCCTGTAATCACAACTATGCAGGTAAACGCTGCACTCTCTAAAGCCAAAAACACAGCATCCATGGGACCGGATAACATCCCAGGCTGCATTTTACACGAACTTCAAAACAAACTGGCTCCCCATCTAAGCACCATGTGCAATCATAACCTCACATCAGGCTTTGTGCCCACTGAATGGCGTACAGCAACAGTTATCCCACTCCACAAAGGGGGAGCCACCACTGATCCCAGGAACTATTACCCTATTAGCCTGATGAGCCTGGTCTGCAAGGCCATGGAACTCGTAAACAAAGACATTGGTAACCTCCAAACTCTGGATCCCACCCAGTTTGGGTTTGTTAAAGGTGGATCATGTCTCCTGAACCTGACTGACTCTTTGAGGCAGTCACCAAAGCCATATATGAGGGTAAGGTGGTTCACACAGCCTATCTTGACCTCGCCAAGGCTTTGGACACCATCCCCCATTCTGGAATTATAGATAAACTCACTAAACTAGGTATAAATCCCTACGTCACAAGATGGGTTGACAGAACCCACACTGTAAAAGTTGCACACTCCAAATCTGACCTCAAACCAGTGACAAGTGGAATACCACAGGGTTCAGTCCTAGGACCTCTCCTGTTTGGTATCTACTTCTCTGAAGTACAGGCTAACACATTAGGCCTCTGGCTAACGAAGTTCGCAGGTGACTGCAAACTAGGAGCCATAGTAGAGTCCCCAAATGATGTGGAAATCCTACAGAAGAGCCCCGCTGAGACAGATGCCTGGTGTCAGTGCCATGGCCTCAAGCTCAATGCCAAAAAGTGCATTGTCATCCCCTTTAGTAAAAACTCTGTACCCATGAACTACTATATAGACAACAGTCTACTTAACACCGAATGTGTGATGAGACCTTGGGACCTAGGTGGACAGTAGTCTGTCCTTTGATAGTCACATCGCCACAGTAGTCAGGAAGTCCTATGTGACATACCTCATCATAAAATGGTTCTCATCCAGGAAAAAGAGGTAATTGTTCCCCTCTACTCAACAGTCATTAGACCCATTATAGAGTACAACACCCCTTTTGAATGTACCTCACAAGACATCTGCAGCAGCTGGAAAGGCCACAGAAGTACCTCACAAAGAGGATTACTGGCCTCAAACAGATGTCGTACACTGGCCGTCTCAAAAAACTCAAGCTTTACTCCATAGCATATCGCCTACTCCGAGGTGATCTCTGCCTAACATATAAAGCTATGTCATACCCAGAGCTGTTGGACATGCTACACCTAAAGAAATCCCAATCCCTCCGAGCTACACACTCTAGGGACCTAAACCTTGTCACCGCAATAAACAGGACGTGCTGGAAGGATAGATTCCTGTCCCAGTGACTTTCCATACTATGGAACAGGCTCCCCATCTATGTCAAGCAAAGTTCTTCATTAGCACTCAAGAAGAATCTTGATGAGTGGATGGGAAATAGGATATACACCCCGGGGATCACTTCTATGTCTCTGCCCGACAGTGGCACAGGAACATAACTTTCTTGGATGACGTAAGCCAGGGAATCTTATTGGCTAGGCTTACATAGGCCCTCCGGCCAATAGGTTCATAGGTAGGTACTAGGCTATGTATATTTCACAGAGGATACTGCAGCTCTAGAACAGACTCCCCATCCACAAATGAACAAAGTTAATCCCTGTCCATGTTCAAGCACTACTTAGATCTATGAATGGGAAACAGAAAATTGTACCCCACAACTGCCCCCTGTACTACTAATGGGAAATATGCAGCTACTAAATGCTTTATCCCATGCAGAAGTCTCCTCAAGTTATCTGTGGTATGATCCCAGTTATTCTTAAGGTTGATATATAATTAACAATGGATGAGTAAGGTCATTCTATAACCAAATGGGATAGGTTATTTTGAGTACAAAAAGGGAAACTGGCTTTTCCAAGATAGCTGCACATTGATCAATAGCTTAACTTCAGCTCTCCCATTTTGAAAACAGAAACTGAGAGATAATAGCTGATGATATTTTAAGTGCGAGTAAAATTCATTTACTGGCTATTAAGTACAGTGCCTGGATACCTGCAAAGAAGAAACTAAGAGTGCCTGAAAGAAAATCAACTAGAAAAGGTGAAGAGCAAACACTGACTGGAAATAATCCTGTACCCGTTCAGCAAAAAACTGTTTTCAAGCTCCAGCTTTGGTGCAAGACATTGCTTCCAATAATCTGGAGGAAAAATAAGTCAAATGTGCTCAAAGCTGATGAAAATAAATGAAATGCTGTATATCAACTCAAATAACAAAAGGCTAGGAAAAACTGGAAGAAGCTTTAAACAGATGTTCAGATGAGTTGATAAAACTGCAAATATCAGAGGTCGAAAGAGAGAAAAGGTGGCTGAGTATAACTCTGTTCAAGAAGAGATGTTTCAAAAAATGGTAGAATTAGAAGACGGAATGTAGGGAAAAATCTGAGATTTTCTGCTGTGCCAGAGAAACTAGAAGGAACAGACTGTGTTAATTCATGAAAGCACAAATGAGCAACTGGACTGGTATTTAACAGCAGGAACTGTTTAATTGAAAGGTCACGTCATGTGTATGCTTTAGATCTGGCCAAGTGAAAGCAGCCCTGACCTTTATTTGTAATGATGCAAACCTGCCAACAGAAGAGACAAAACTATGGCAGAAGGGTAAAGTATTAAGTTGGAGACAGTAGAGTGTTTGTGGAAAATAATTATCTTCTGTCTGGTGTACAGTGAATAAGAAGTATTCCAGTAATCAGGAATGTCAAGAGTCTAGTGCGAGATTCAAGCTGCTGAATCTAGCTATCCTCAGAATATTTTTTTCCTGGCCGATCAAAGTTATTTTTGTGATGCACTACATGCTAAGGGGGAATGCAGAAATATGCCCAACAAAAAACAAGCCATCAAGCAGAGGGGATCTGCTTCTCATTCTTCAGATAATAAAGCACATGGAGAGACTTTGCCAGTGAAACATTTTCCACTGTTCCAAAGGAAAAGGCTTGAGAGAGAGAAGAGCACAGGAGTTGACCAGAAGAATTGAGAATACAGTGAAAGTGAACTGGAATCTGAAGTTGGAAGACAGATGAACAGGAAGAAGACCAGCAACACGGAAGTTAGTGAATAAATGTGAGACTGCAAAGCATCAGTCACATTTGTGAAATACAGCTGTATAAGAATATATGAAAACCATGGACTCTTATTGACTTTGTTAAACTTGTGAGGAACTGAAAATCATTTGTTTTGCTTCATGTCATTAATATTTGGATGGAATGAATGGGAATAGGAAGGAAAAGGTAACTGAAAGTAAAACATTTTCTATTCTGTGAAACTTTTCAAAATATAAATTGCATGTTTTATAGTAAAATATCTTTAGTTTCTTGTATGTGATAGTTAACTCGTCCACGTGTATAGTGTTCATGGAATGGCACCTGCAGAACCAGCTCATAAGACGTGTCTCTATCACTCCTGCAGAGCATAACATGCGCTCTTTTTATTTCTTCACATCATTAAAACTTACAAATGCAATTGATAAGTAGTGCAAGTGTGTTTCTGTAGTACAATTCAGTAAAAAGGTATACTTTTCATTCAGATTTTGTATGTAAAAGCACTTTTCTCTCCCCGACCTGCTTATCAGATGGAATTGTTCGATAGGAGTAGTGCTGTACACCAATGTAAGGCTTGATCCTTGGATTGATGGGTTCATGTGTTCCGTGCTGTTTTTTCTCTTCAATTCAGTATAAAATGCATCATTGTCTAGTTATATGAAGTATACAAATTCCTCACTTTCTTGCAGCTCTCTGATGAACTGAAAACTGGCACAAGATGGAGAGGGCATCTGATGTCTCTGCTCTAACAGTCAATTGGCTACAAAGACAAACATGACTATTTACAAGATTGCAGTTAGCAGTCTGCTGGATTGCATTAAAAAAATTCTGCTACATAGCCCATATGCAAGGCAATGCAAACCTTGAATTTTAAAATCTGCCCAGTTGTAGATTATGGGCTTGCTTCTCCATTATTTTTTTTCACATTTTATTTTTGCTTATATTTTATGCTTTTGGGAGAAATTAGCTTTGACACCAATTCTTGAAAAAAAATTAGTCTCTCATGAGTACAGGACATGCCGCTCAGCTGTCACTGTTTTACCCTTATGATTTTTGTGTTATTAATTTGTGCGTGTGTAAGTGTGTGTGTGTGTGCGTGTAGACATCAGTAGAAGCATGGCAACACAAAGCCTGTTATTCTAGGAACTTTCTAAGTATGAAAGTTTAGTCTCATGATTATTTTTTTAGCTTTCTCCTTGATTCTTGAGCTAACAGGTTGGGGGGGGGGGTGAATGGTTGTAGTTGAACTTGATCTGTACACTGATAGCAGTAATGTACATTTTTTTCTGTCAGTTATGTATTTCTTCACACGGGACTGTAATTGACGGTGTGTGCGCATGTTTGTGGAGGAGGCATAGATACTGTAACTGATTTTGCAGAATGTCCTGGATATCTGCCTCATATTTTGAAGTGTTCTTTATACACTTCATTCTAGCACATTGATAAGAATTATAGTCACTAAAGAAGTGCACAAGGGCAGTAGCAGCCCCTGATTTCATCCTTTGTCTACCATTACTGGTTAGAATGCAGGTGCTCTAAGACTATAGAGTTGTGTGTAAGTAGATGTATGTGTCTTATATGTGCAGTGTCTGTAAGCGACCAGTAGAAAATGTGTGATTTACTTGCAATTGAGAATTGCAGTTATGTAATGGCAGGCAGGTATATGTGTTTCAGAATTCATGTTCTAAAGAAACATGTTAATGGAAAACCAATTAGGGGTGTGCATGTGTTTATATATATTAAAGGGGGGGGAAAGATGCTGCGCATAATCAACCAGAGAAGTCAGAAATGGCTCTTCAGATGAGTGGGATACTTAGTAATACAAAAATTGAGTTTTTTCCTGGAACTAGAGTGTATGGTATATGTCAGTTATGTTAGTAATGTAAACCATAAGGTGATGACATCATACTTCATGTTGTCTGCGTGCCACCATTCATCAGATAGTCCACTTTAATCGGTAATATCTATGGTGTATTGCACTTGGACAGATTGTGATTTAGTATTTCACATGCCCATCACCAGAGAGGTCATGAATGCCTCTTCAGATGAGTGAGCTATGTGGTAACAAAAATGAGATTTTTCCTGGAAATGATGACTATATATGGCATATGTTAATAATTACATTAAATTCAGTCAGCGGGTAGTACACGAGACTCTATGGTATCAACTAAAAGTATAAACAGTGTCTAAAACTTTGTACTGGTAGTCAGTGTTTAACCAGCACTGCATGACAGATATTTACATTTATTTGTTTGCTATGAATACTGTGCCTGTTTGAATATTTAATTATGCAAATATCTAAAAAATGGAATGCCATCTACAAATCTAGCTATCAGCCAAATGAAGATCACATCTGCCTGAACAAAAGTCATGCTGATAGTTGAGGTCTGTCTACTGTGGTTACAGAGATTAATACTTGTTTGCATAATTGTAATAAGTAAATGTTTACCTAATTAGTTAAATATAGTTACTGTCAAGTCTGACTGATGTATTAATATCACCATTGAGGAGAGGAGTGTGTGATGAGTAACTTTGTATTTTAACTTTTTTGTAACGTTGTGTTTAGATATATACATTTGTTTATAGCTAGATGGAAAAAGTGCATTCTAAGAATGTCTGCTCATGTAAAGGCTGGCCGGGTAGGAACTCTTCAGGTGTCAGAAGGTGTGGAAGTGTTTAAGTAAACAGATGCAATTTTTTCTTCCCATTCTCTCTCTTCCTTTTTGGTATTAGAATTGTAGCCATTAAAGTGCAAAAAGAGAGAAGAAAGCAAGGCAAAAGCATGTTTAAGTTGGAGTGCAATCTTGGGCTATTGAGGTGGGGGATGGAGATAAGTGTACAAGTCTTAATATATGTAGAACTTACTGTGTTTTCTCTTTTGAATGACTGAATTTCTGGAGTAAGACACTTGCTTAATCTAATAAATTTTAAGTGGAAATAAGTAAATACATGAACACCGAATATAATGAAAATTTTCTTTTAGCAATAAATGTTTGTCTGTTGGGTTGCAACAGAGGACTACATTTTTCTTTTTTCTCCTACGTTTTTCATGGAGGCAAGCTGATGATAGAGCAATAAAAGATGGATCATTGGTTTATTAAAGGGTAAAAGTTAGTGATTTCTGAAAGTATGCAAGTAATTTTCACATGGGGGAATAAAGATCAGAAAAAGAACAGACGTCAGTTGGTGCAAGTAGAGGCACAGGCAAGTAACGTCCACCTTAGAATGGATAACCTCAAATTCAGGTTAATTAGGGCCTGTGTTACAGCTGTCTGTCTGGTGCAAATGTTCCTATTAGGAGTGTTAAACATTATTTAAAGATGTAAATAATTATGAGTGTTTAGATTAAGTTAACAAATTCTGCAGGTATTCTGCGGGTGTTTTTTGTTGAGGGTTTTTATTAAAAGTAAAAGAATATAGGTTCCAATGTTAAGAAAAAAACTGTATAAACGATTAACCTGACAGACATTAATGGGTGCATGTATCACAAAAGCTGGAAATGGACATTTAAAAAAGCTGCCATATATATAACAGGGGGGAATAATCACTTCTGGCAACACTTTTCCATATTATCTTGGAATCTGAATGGTCTCATAGTTACAACCATAAAGGAAAGCATACATAATTATATTAACAAATACAGATTTGAAAATAGCAGTGCTACAGGAGACTCGTTAAGAAAGAACTGATGATGTGAATATGATAAAGGACTTCAGGGTGGATATTCTGCAGAATATCTAGGGCAAAGGAGAAGAGAAGTACTTGTATTAATTGCTAGGAAGAGCTCTGATAATGCTAGAAGGGGAAAAAGATAATGGCAGGTTTGTACTAGTAAGGGGTTACTGGCAAGGATTGAGGATTACACTGGCATCTACTTATACTCCACCTAAAACTGCTATTATGGAGCTTAAAAGATTTTTGGGAGAAATAATTAACCGTTCTGTAGGGAATATTAGTCATGCATGGGGACTGGAATTTGATTTGCAACAGTGAGGATGTATCTGGCAAGCCTAGAAGGGAAATATAACAAAGGAGGGTAGATTTCTGAAGAAATTCATTAAAATATTTGGTATAAAAGATATGAATTCAGTAATAGAAAATCTGAGAGAATTTGCATATTATTCCCAAAGTACAATAACTGAGCTAGACTTGACAAAAAAAAATTATATTTCACAGGAAGTTATGCTTTTAATTGAGAACACTGATACATGTCCAATAAGTATTTCAGGTAATGCGCCAGTAATTACCAAGATAAAAATGCAGGTTAATGATGTAATGATGGACACTGGCACTTCGATACCTACCTCTTGAAAAGAGAGGAATTTGAGTGGGTAGTGGAAATTATCTTGGAGTTATTAGGGAAGATAAGTACTCCAGAAGTTACAGCTATTGAGTGGAATAAAATGAAAGTGGAGTGTAAAAATATGGCAGAAATAAAAGAAAAAGATCTAGTTCGAGATTAATAAGAATAATGCAGAGGGGCTGACAGATGTACAAAATAGAGAATCTCACAGAACAAGAGGAGATAAATAAAAAATGAGGGAGCCACCTAGATAATATGCATGAGTTTATAAAAACTGATGTTTAGCAACTATTTTTTGATAACTCCAAAGCACGGAAACTTTTGGCATAATGATAAAACCAGAAATACTGTAGAGGTATTAAAGATATTTCTGAACTTTTATGAAAAATTGTATAAAACAGAGATCTGTGAAATCAAGAAAAAGCACAAATGGAAATATTAATAAGCCAAGGTTAGATGTAGGTGAGGTTTCATTGGTTAGTACTAGGCTATCTGCCCTTGCGGGCCATTTTAAGCCTAGCCAATTATCCCTTGTGAGACTCAAACCCTGCACCTTGTGTTTGTAAGGCAAACACCTTAACCATTAGGCCACCCTCTTCATAATAGCTGGAGATGAGACAAAAATGTTAACATATATCCAATCTACAGGAAGGTCTCCAGGAATAGATAGCATTCTGGTGGAACTTTGGAAGCGAGGAGGGAAGAAATTGATAAAGATCTGGAAGGATTTAACAGTATTTTAAAAGGAGGGGGGGGGGCACCAGCATCCTGGAAAGCTGTGGTGGCTGTAATATCTAAAGACAGTAAAAACCCATCAGAAACGGTTTCATATAAGCTCATTTCAGTTTTAAACCATGATTATAAAGTGTTTGTCTGTAATGGCTAAAAGAATGACAAAGGTGATGCTAAAAATGATAGGTATGAATCGGTGTGGTTTTGTGGAGGTTGAGCGGGGCAAACATTTGACATTAGTAGAACAATGATGATTGTGGAAACAGAATGTAAGGAAATACCACTGTTGGTAGGTCTTGATGTAGAGAAAACATTTGCCAGGGGAAGCTGGGGAATTTGAGTAGGGCAATGGTAACATTTGCAATCCCTGATGCAATAATTAATTAAAATCAAAGTGGGAGGGATCATCTCTGATAAGTTGTCTGAACAGAGGAACCAGGTAGGGGTGTGCTCTTTCACCTTTGTTATTTGTGTTACATTTAAAACCATTAGCAAAGAAAATAAGGGACTCAGAAATTCAAAGATATAATTAGTAGGGTGCTCAAAAAAGGTTTTTTTTTTTTTATTTCCATATGATTTTTTTGTACCTGATGGAACTAGAAAAAGGCATCTCAGTGTTGTGGAATATTCTAAGAGAGTTCTGGTTAAAAGAACATCATATGTTGGCATTATTTTTAATTTAAGAATAATTTAAAATGCATTTCTGATGATGTTCTAAGTAAAATAAAGAACAAATGCACTTAAATTGTTGCAATGGCTCCATTTGGTTCTGCGTAGAACAGATTTTCAGTAGACATCTCAGTGTAGTAGAACATTCTAAGACAGTTCTGTGCTTTTTGTGATATAATATTAATGAAGATAAAACAAAAGCTAGAAACTATGTACCCACATATGAATTCGTAGAGCAATACTCATATTTGTGCAAACATGATAAATTGAAGTATTTAGGAATATTTTTTTTAAAATTATTCTTTTAACATGTGGGAAGAGACTAAACAAAAGATAATACAAAAAACTAAGAAACTGGAACCTCTTGCCTATGTATATGGATAGCAAGTATGCAAGCAATAAAAATGTTTTTAGTCCCTTTAGTTTTCTATACAGGCCTGGCATATTTTATCATCCAGAGAAGAAGTTGTGGATAATAAGAGAGTTGAAAGTTTTTGAGAGGAAGATGGCCAGAGTGGGATAAGTTGGTCTTCCATCAGAACAAGGTGGTTTAGGATTACCTGATTTGAAGGGGTATTTTAGAGCTACACAGTTAAGGCTGTTCTACTTAACACAAGCAGAAAGCTGCAATTCAGAGTGGAAAGGGATGATGATTGAAAAGTAAAGAAAGAATGGGATTTTGAATGCAGATCTTTCAGAGAATAAGTCATATAGAATATTATATTCATAAAATAGCAGAATGTATACTACAGGGGCCCCTCCTGTTTGTCATATACTTCTCAGAAGTACAGGCAAGCACGGAAGGGCTGTGGCTGACTAAGTTTGCGGACGACTGCAAACTGGGTGCTATAATAGAGTCTCTGGCCGACATGGAGATCCTCCAGAAGGGCCTAAATGAGACTGATGCATGGTGTCAAAGCCATGGTCTCAAGCTAAATGCAAAAAAAATGCGTAGTAATCAACTTTGGAAAAAACGGAGTACCCGCAAACTACAACATAGGAGGTAATCCTCTGAAATCTGAAGAAGAAATATGGGATCTAGGGACCCAAGTAGGCAGCTTTCCTTTGATAACCATGTTGCCATAGTGGTTAGAAAATCCTTCTGTGTGACCCATCTGATCACGAAAGGGTTCACATCAAGATCTAAGGATGTAATGGTGTCCCTCTACTCTTCCCTCATCAGACCCATTATTGAGTACATTGCACCAATTGGAATGTACCTGGCCAGACATCTCCAGCAGCTGGAGAGACCACAGAGGTACCTAACCAAGAGGATTACTGGCCTCAGACAGTTGCCCTATGCAGCACGATTGAAAAAGCCAAGACTGTTCTCTGTTGCGTACTGCTTTCTCAGAGGCGATCTCTGTCTAACGTGCAGAGCCATGTCCAACCTAGAATTGTTAAACATGCTCTATCTTAGCAAAACCAAATCTACTCAAGCTACATGCTCTAGGGATATAAACCTCAACACAACAATGAATAAAACATGCTGGAGGGATAGATTCCCTTCGCAGAGACTTCCCTTACTATGGAACAGGGTCCCGATCTACATAAGACAGAGACCCTCACTATCACTCTTCAAGAGGAACCTTGAAGAGTGGATGGGTAACAGAAAGTTCACACCGGGGATCACACCAACAGCACTACTAGATGGGGGCCAAGGGTACTAGCTGCTAGTACAAGGGTCTAGGGAACTACTAAAGGGGCGGTGAATACTGCACAACGTGGCTGGGCTAATATATGCCTTCGGGCAGATAGCCCAGTACCAACCTATGAACCTACATGGGAATGGAGAAGAGATTCTGCCGATAGTGATGCCTGCAGTCAGGCGTACAGAGAATAGACAAGGGGGCTGGTATTTACTGCAGTCAGGAGTACAGAGAATAGACAAGGGGGCTGGTATTTACTGCACTCAGCAGTGCAGAGAATAGACAAGGAGGCTGGTATTTACTGCAGTCAGGAGTACAGAGAATAGACAAGGGGGCTGGTATTTACTGCAGTCAGGAGTACAGAGAATAGACAAGGGGGCTGGTATTTACTGCAGTCAGCAGTACAGAGAATAGACAAGGGGGTTGGTATTTACTGCAGTCAGGAGTACAGAGAATACACAAGTGGGCTGGTATTTACTGCAGTCAGGAGTACAGAGAATAGACAAGGGGGCTGGTATTTACTGCAGTCAGGAGTACAGAGAATAGACAAGGGGGCTGGTATTTACTGCAGTCAGGAGTACAGAGAATAGACAAGGGGGCTGGTATTTACTGCAGTCAGCAGTACAGAGAATAGCCAAGGGGGCTGGTATTTACTGCAGTCAAGGGGGCTGGTATTTACTGCAGTCAGGAGTACAGAGAATACACAAGTGGGCTGGTATTTACTGCAGTCAGGAGTACAGAGAATACACAAGTGGGCTGGTATTTACTGCAGTCAGGAGTACAGAGAATAGACAAGGGGGCTGGTATTTACTGCAGTCAGGAGTACAGAGAATACACAAGTGGGCTGGTATTTACTGCAGTCAGGAGTACAGAGAATAGACAAGGGGGCTGGTATTTACTGCAGTCAGGAGTACAGAGAATAGACAAGGGGGCTGGTATTTACTGCAGTCAGGAGTACAGAGAATACACAAGTGGGCTGGTATTTACTGCAGTCAGGAGTACAGAGAATACACAAGTGGGCTGGTATTTACTGCAGTCAGGAGTACAGAGAATAGACAAGGGGGCTGGTATTTACTGCAGTCAAGAGTACAGAGAATAGACAAGGGGGCTGGTATTTACTGCAGTCAGGAGTACAGAGAATAGACAAGGGGGCTGGTATTTACTGCACTCAGGAGTACAGAGAATAGACAAGGGGGCTGGTATTTACTGCAGTCAGGAGTACAGAGAATAGACAAGGGGGGCTGGTATTTACTGCAGGAAGCTGGCAAAGGAGCCACGGTATTGAGAACAAATAATTAGAGAAGAAAAGGTAATAGAATGGGAAGAGACCAAGAATACATTTGGATTACAGGATAGTGACTGCCTTTCCTATCAGGGATTGGTATCAGAGTATAGACAAGGAGAAAGAGATAGGGTAATCCTAAATGAAAGACTTGCACAGGTTGAGTTTTTAACTGAATGTAGAACAGAAATAGCTGTTAGAGTTAATTAGTAGGGCATATTGCACAATAATTGTAGGAATGAATCAGGAGAGGTTGGAAAAGATTCGGAAGAGAAATTAGATGTGCAGTTCACAAATAAATAATGGAAGGACATGTGTTTGGCTCCCAAATATGCAACAAAATCTAGATCATCAGGATTTTCGCCTGAAAGTGTTTGCACAGATGACTTTTATAACACAAGCAAACTCCTGAGGTGTGATGTGGAAGAAAGAATTAATTAGGAACATATGTTTTCGGACAGTAATAAGTTGGCAGACTTTAATAAAAAATTCCTTGCAAAGTATTCTGTCAGGAATACCGGGTGAGCAAATGAGTGTTGTTGTGTCTTTCGGCTTTTCCCGGTTAGGGGTCGCCACAGCGGAACTCCTGTCCACTAATGATTGGCAGTAGATTTTTACGTGCCAAGTTGCCGGCCCTGACGCACAACCTTCAACGAAGGTACGCCCATTCACGCATGTCTCCACACAGAAGACGCTCTAGCTGAGAATCGAACGGGACAACGTCTTACTGTGAGGCGACAATGCTACCGCAGCACCACCGCCACAGCGAATGAGTGTAACTAAGGAAATTATTTTTTTAGCTGTATACAGGATTAGCATTGCCTACACATAGATGGCCTTGGTAATTCTGGTGGCTGCCAAAAAAGCAATTACTAGAAAATGAAAATCAAAATTTAAACCAACCGTACTTGAAGTAGCGAGTATTTTAACCGTGATAACGGAAGAGGAAGTCAGATCTTTAGGAAAGGGGAATGGTAAATTACACAGAAAAATATGGGAATTGTGGGAACAATATATGCAGAAAATGTTTTGGAGGAGGAATAACATTTAACAGAAGGCAGGAAAATAATTTATGTAACGTTGCTTAGCTTATATGCTGTAACAATAGATGAGAATTATAATGTTTGTAAATATGAACGTGTTAACATGGTTTGATTACGTTTATATAAATATAAGGTTGCTTGTGTCACAAGTGATGATTCAATAAAAGTGTTTTTAAAATAAACTGGTGGGGGGTTTGGTTAGGCTTAAAATGGGCCAGCAAGAGCAGTTAGCCAAATAACTTACCCATGAACCTGTAGGATGTGAAAGCCGAGTTCCTGAATGTTCCCATGAGTAAAGAGTTTTTTGACTGTGCTTCTGCTGAGGTCTTCAGAAGCTTTAATGATAGGAGAAAGGTCATGTAAGTATTTACCCTGATTTTCCAACACCCCGTACCTAAATGGTAGTAACATTCCTTCAAATTCAGGTTCCTTTTTATAAGAAGCAAAAATAAGCAATTCTAGCAAAACACGGGCAAACAGACTTTCGTAAAAAATGCCAGGGAAGCTCAGTCGGGATGATTGTCCCAAAACAAAGGGCAAGCTAAAAAGCAGATTGACAATAGGCCCCATCTTGATTTCTTCCTTCCCCACCCTGGCAGTCCTGTACAGCTCTCCAGAAGTTTGGGTCTTCACTACCTTCTGTGTCACAAAATAACTTCAAACACTTTGGTCCTGCCAATCATTTAGAAAGGCTACAACTGGCAATGAAGATTCCCGTCCTCCTTTCCAAGGGTTTCCTCTAACTCCAAGTCAGACTTTCCTATCCTAGATCAAATGCTGCCTCGGAGTTACAGAACATCTTCCCCCAGATCAAATAAGGAAATATTTTTATTCAAGAATTTTTCTGGTGCCAGAAATAAAGAACTCTATGATCAACCCTAGACATTTCTTTTCTTAATCATTACATCAAGAATGCAAAATTCAAAATGCCTCCCTGCAGTCTCTGCTGCCTCTCATTCTGCTTCTGGTAACTCTGGATTTAAAAGATGATTATCAAATTTCAGTTCTCAAAGATTTCAGAAGCTTCTTAAGAATTTTTGTCTGGTTTACATGTTTGATTTTTGCTTTACTCTTTAGACTGCACACAGCTCCAACAATATTTACAAAGTACCTGGTTCCTGTAATTGCCCTTTGCAGGTTACAGGGAATTCACATTTTTTCCATATTTAGGTGACTGCCTTATTTTTGCAGATTCTTTCACAAAATATGAAGATTCCCTTTCTTGGGTAAAAGATTTTTTTTCTCAATCTAAGATTTTAAGTGAACCTAGAAAAATAATCTCTCATCCTGTCTCACAGGATAGTATTTGTGGGAGTTCTCTTGAAAAAGTCTATCATGATGTTTTTTCTTCCTCATGACAAAGTGAAATTTTACAAAGAACATTTTGTCATTTTTCAACCAGAGTCTATTTGCCGGAATTACAGACTTCATGGCCTCTGCAACTCTTGTGATTCATTTAGCCCAACCTCACAGGAGGAAAAAAAAAGGTTTCTCAGATTAGTGTGGACTCTGCACCCCTTATCCTTTCAGATCCCGGATCTGGGTTTTTGACAAAAGGGAGACCCTCTGGTGTGAGGCCTGCCTTTTCCACACCAGTCCCTACACATTTGGTAACTGCAGGTGCCTCAGACTTTGCCTGGGGAACTATATTCAAAGGGGTGAAAATCCAGGGGTTGTAGAACCATCAGGACAGACTGAAGCACATGAATATCAAAGAAATGATGCCACTAATAGATGCTGACAGGTCCCAAATCATCTTTGTATTCCAGGTCCTCTACTAGTAATTACAGACAACACTACAGAGAGTTTGTACATAAACAAGGGGGGCTGACAACTCCCCCTTTCAACTAGCTGTGATAGCCTAGGATCTAGCAACTCAACAGTCTTTCCTTACAGGCTACTTACATTCTGTCAGAGCAGAAATTTGTAGCAGGTAAGCTAAGCAGGACCAGGACAGACCATCATGAATGGAAGCTGCACATGGGGGTCTTCAGGAATAGATCCATTCACAGCAGACAGTTCATAGGATCATAGGCAGTTACTAGACTAATGGCTCCAGGGTCCTTAAAAGCCTAGCCAAGTTCAACCCGTGTTCCCGAGGGTGTCTGGTTCAAGCAGACACTAAAATCAGCACCTATTGCCCCAGTCCAAGAGGGATACAGGTGGAACCCTGGGGTGAATTTCCGGTTACCCATCCAGTCATCCAAATTATGCTTAAATAGAGCCAGCGAGGGGCTTTAACATGAATAAGAATCTTGTTCCAAAGGTGGGGTAGCCTCTGTGAGACAAATCTGTCTCTCTAGCAAATTCTGCTGATGTCATGTACCAGGTTAAAGTCCTTTGAGCAAGTGACCCTTATGCCATTTGACTTGCGAATGTGCAGTATTTCCATTAATGCTGGGTCAGAGATTGCTCTATATGCAAGGCACAGGTCACCTCTGAGCAGTCTGTATGACACAGAGTAAAATAACAATGATTTCAGTTTGTCCGCATAAGACAGAACTTGAAGACCCCTAATTTTCTTTGTAAGGAGACTTTGTGGTCTCTCTAATTGCTGAAGATATTTGGAAAGGAACATACCAAAGATAGCATTGTACTCTGTTATTGGCCTGATGCAGGAAGAGTACTGGGGGGTTATGACCTCTTTTTTTTCTGGAGGCAACACCCTTACTCATGAGATGAGCAATATAAAATGCCCTTCTTACCACTGTGGAGACATGGTGGTCAAAAGTTAAGGTTGCTGTCAACCTGTGTACCCAGATCTCACCACTGACTGTATGCTTATGGCATTGCTATTGATAGGGTTGTTCAGAGAAACATCACCTTTGCCAAAGGGGATAATGCATTTTGCATTAAGTTTAAGACAATGAGTTTGGCACCAGTCATTAGTCTGCGTAAGACCTTCTTGCAGGATGTTGACCTCGCTAGGGGTTTCGATGATTGCTCCCAGTTTGCAGTCATCAGAAAACTTGGTCAGCCACAGTCCTTTAATTTTAGCCTGTACTTCCGGGAAGTAGATTCATATAAGCTGCGGTGGTACAGCGGTTGCATTGTTGCCTCAAAGCAAGAGGTTCTCCTGCTCGATTCTCGGCTTGAGTGCCTTCTGTGTGGCATCTGCATGACCTCCCCGCGGTCGAGTGGCCAGCGAAAGACATGCGTGAATGGGCATGCCTTCACTCTAGGTTGGGCATCTGGCTGGCAACTCGGCACCATAAAAATCGACTGCCAATAATTAGCGGTCCGGAGTTCCGCTGTGGCGACCCCTAACTGGGAAAAGCCGAAAAGACAAACTTCCGAGAAGTAGATTCTGAACAGTAGGGGTCCCAGAAACAACCCCTGTGGAACACCACTAGTTACAGGTCTGCTGGAGGAGGTAGAGTCCCTATTTTCAGTGCACAAGTTCTATCAGTGAGTCAATTTGCAACCCACCTGACAGTATATGGGTTGATACCCAGCTGAGTGAGTTTATCAATGGTGCCTTAGTGGGGAATTGTGTCAAAGGCCTTGGTTAAGTCTAGGTAGGCCGTATGCACATATTTGCCCTCATCTAGGGCTTTGGTGGGTGTCTCGAAGAAGTCCACCAAGTTTAACAGACATGATCTCCCCTTGACAAAGCCAACCTGGGTGGGGTTAAGCATTTGGAGATTTCTTATCTTTGTTGATGAAGTCCATGATGATTCATTCCATGGCTTTGCAGATAAGGATGATCAGGCTAATGGGTCTATACTTCCCGGGTTCTGATCAGGCTAATGGGTCTATACTTCCTGGGTTCTGATCAGGCTAATGGGTCTATACTTCCCAGGGACTGTGGATGCACCCCCCTTTGTGCAAAGGCATGACGGTAGCCATTTTCCATTCTGCTGGGATGAAGCCAGTGCTTAGACCATATTTGAAAAGCATGCTCACTGGTGATGCTGATTCCTGTTTTAACCCATGTAGATCACAGCCCGGAATGTTGTCTGGTCCCATAGAAGCTGTGTTTTTGGCCTTGGGGAGGTCATTTAAGACCTGCTGCTTGGAGATACTACGTTGTGGACAAGTGTTTGGAATGCTTTGGGGTATATGTGGTGAGTACAGGGGAGTGAAGTTTTCACTGTACCTGTCAGCCAGCAGATTTGCTATAGCTACAGGTTCTATATATGTAGTACCATTAACTATGAGTTCAGTGCAAATATGGGCCTTACTTTTGACGTTACAGATGTAACTAAAGAATGCCTTGTGGTTATCCTTAGCTAGGGAAGCTAATTTGGATTTATAGTTAGCTTTGGAGGACTTCACTAGGAGTCTTATTTGCTTGTTTAAGTTGAGTATGGAGTGTTTCCAGTTTTGAGACCATTCATTCATACTCTTAGACAGCAATTTCTTTCTCCTGTTATATAGCCTATTAATGGCAGTTGTCCTCCAGCCAAGTTTTTTTTTTCCTTGGAGGTCTTGCTTTGGTTCTATCAGGTGAGGCAGAGTCAATAGAATTGTGCAGGTGCTTGTATAAAGTATTGGTGTATAATTCAACATAGGTGTCTGTTCCATCAATGGGGGGAGGGGCTATGAAGCTATTTATGCCGTCATGTAAGAGGTTGGAAGTGGCCTTTAGTCTAGTTGTTGCTAAGGGGGTCTTGTGTTATAGTTAGTTCTAGCTAGACTGATTTGTTGTCAGGTCTCAACGGGGATGGCCACACACTGGGGGTGGTGCAGCGGTATCCCATCTTGGTAATCACCAGAATGTTTGAGCCCCTTGTGGGTGTGTCAACCAGCTGGTCCAGGGCACTGGAGTTAACAAAGTCCATTTAATGAAATTCCGCTCCAAGACTCGTCACACAAAGGTTTGGAAGACAGATACCTTTTCATTCCCATGGACAGGATTGCTTCCATGTGCTTTTATACCCTTTTCTCTGTTAATCATATTTATTCATAAAGATTCTAAAGGACTTTCCAGAGAAGAAACATGTGGCTTTCTTTTGGCCCAGGCCACAGTGGCTCTCCCTTCTGAAAATGGTGAAGGGCAGTTAGTACAAGCTTCTTAGCACAAAACTGGAGGGGTGGGGGTCTGACCTCAACCTTCAACTTATTGCCTGGATGATAGAGTTCTAATTACTTTTAGGCACCTTTTCTTTGAGGACCTGCAGCAGGTATTAAATGAGGCTGAGAAACTAGGTCCTAGAAAATCATTTATGGATAAGTGGAAAAGATTTTCTAGTTGATGCCAAAGCATGAACCAAGAACCTTTGGTTCTGTATTTACTGGTATGAGGTATAATCTTCTTCCCTTTCTTACTCTTCTGCTAAGATTCCCCTCAGAACTATTTCTGCTGGTCAGTCCATGGATCCCCCTTTCTAGTCTGCCTGAAATTAAACTGTGCTTGAAAGGGATACTACACATCTGTCCACCTAGAAGACAGATGGCTTTTCCTCGGGATCTCAATTTTGTACTGGATAAAATTGCACATTTTCCTTTTGAACTTGCTCACAAGGATGATTAAAGTTCTTATCTTGGAAACCAGTATTACTTTTCTTGCAGAAATCAGAGTAACAAGTATGAGTTAGTCTCTTATGGTGATTCAATCCTATCCCATCTTCCAAAAAAGATGGGGTAACTTTGAAAGTCATTCCCTCTTTTATGCCTAAAGTAGTTTGAGTTTACATTGAGCCAGGCTATTCATCTCCCCGTTTTCTTTCAAAAAACAGAAATAAGGGCAAAGACCTTGTTTACAATCTATACGTCTGTGGGTATCTCAAATATTACATGGACAGAACAAAATCCTTCTGGAATTCTAATCAGCAGTTTATTTCCCATGAGGACGAGAAAAGGACAGTCTGTGTCAAAACAGACAATTTCGACATGGTTGTCTCAGGCAATTATGTTTTTCTCCTTACCATAGCAAGACAGTTTGAGGCAAAGTCAGGGTCCATTCTCTAGCTTCTAGCTCTAGCTTCTTCTCTGCCTGTTTTGAAAGAGCTGAACTCTAAAATCTTGTAGAGGGCAGCAGCTTGCTCATATGTGCACACATTGACAAAGTACTACAACATGGGGTCTTTCTCTAGGGCAGTGCACACTGATCTGTCTCTCTCGCTCCTTTTTTTCTAAGCTCTGATATTTCTCGCATATAGCTTAGGCTACTGCAACAGTGAGCTAATGATTAACATAGTCCAGTTGTGCAAGCAAATTTACTATAACAGTAGATGCTTGAACAGATCACTGTTGCAGTACAAACACCCTTCTCCTTTTTGTTGCTTTTGTCTACCAGGGGTTTTCCTCATTCCCTTCTGTTCCTAGCACGTACCTGGCTGTCGGAGCAGTAGTCTTCCTTGGTCTGAGGCAAGGAATCTCTTAGGTTTTGACCATAACCATTGCCTTGTACCACTTTTTTTTTCCTTGGTCTTTTTGGAACTCATTTTTACTGGCCCAGACCCACATCCACACTGGGTCTACCAGAATCAAATTTACCCCCACCAGACCAGCACAATACGTGGTTGTCAGGGCTGTAGCCTTCCGTTGTCTGTGGCTCTGACATTTTCCTCCCTGGCTCTGTCCTTGCACAACTTTTTATTGGGTTATTGGTCCCCCTTGGCCTCATTGTTAGTGGCCTGGCCTAACAGCCACACTGGGTTTACCAGCATCCGCATTCCAGCCTGGACTTGCTGTGGTGCTGCTGGGGCAGATAGTGGATCTTAAGGACATGGGATCCTGGTCACCTGTGTTTCAGTCCGGTGAGGGTTTTTTTTTATTTTAGATCTCCTCGAACTTACTGTTTGCACCCAATGCTAACTCTCCTGTTTGGACCATGACTCAGTTTAAGGAGCATCACCAAGGAGCATTACCAGAGAGCATCCTTCTCTCAGGAAGGGTGTGCCCATCCCTCCCTGCCGCAGTCAGTTGACCGAGATGCTAATCGAACCATAGTTGGCTGGGCTGTAGTTAGGGCTTTATCCCTTTATGACATCAGAGTGGCTTTTATACCACTCTGAGCTCTACAGTGATAGGGCACACAGAAGCTGGCTGTTGGGCTGATCTTGGCAGAATATAACCCATATAGCTTGGGTTGCTGCAGCAGTGATCTACCTGAACATCTGCTGTTATGGTAAGTTTACTTACACAGCTGAACTTTCTCAGCCTTAAAGACTTTGTGATTGGCCATCAGTCATTGAGGTGTAGAAGTGGGTAGGGCATGTAAATGAAAACTCCCCGTGGCCATGAGTATGATGCCTCAAAGGGGTACTTCACTGTCATCTCAAGAAGCAGGAGGGTTTGTGATTTGGTCAAGAGTGACCTTTGGCATCTTGAGATTGAGGAAGGACACCAGTGCCAGCCAGTGATCTGCACCATAGGGGACAAAAATATTTCTGAGGAAACAGATTCACAAAAGAACTGTAATGGCACAACCATAGCTGTCAACCTTTCTTCAGTTGTTGTTGTTGTGTCTTTCGGCTTTTCCCGGTTAGGGGTCGCCACAGCGGAACCTATGTCCACTAATGATTGACAGTAGATTTTTGTGCCGAGTTGCCAGCCCTGACGCACAACCTTCAGATGTGCAGTGTCATTTGTAATGGGCAGAATTAGTGTAGTGATCAAAGCTGAGCCTCTAAGTGCAAAAAATTGTGAGGTCAACTGCAGAAATGCTTTTAATGTTGCAAATGCTGAAAATTACAGAGCATCAAAAGTTATTTTGAATTTTTCTTCTTGATTGGACAGTGTACACATTTTCCATTTCCATGTATTACAGAGAATTTCGAGGCCAAAATGAGAATTGTATATCGTATTGTAACCCGTGTTCATTTCTGTATTCAGGAAAGCCTACTCTTTGAAAGCTAAGATTCCTTTGCACTGGAGGTGTTTGCTATTTATCAGGAATTCATGTCAGCAGTTTGAAGCACCGAACCAAATAATGAGGTCAAGACTGTATTTTCTTTGCAACTATGAGCAATTCAGGACCAAATCCTGAGCTCAAGACTATATCCTGCATCCTGTTATCAGACATTTCAGGAAAACACCTTGTATGGGCCAACAAGCAAAAATACCTAGGCGTCACCCTTTACCCTCCTCTCTCTTTTTACTGCACACCGAGTCAGTAGTAATTTACACCTTGTGAAAGAAAATAAATGTAAGTGCTTTAGAAATGGGGCTAATCCTCAAGATGGCTTGCAGTCAGAAAAACTGCCTAATGTAGAACTGTAAACTGTTTTTTACATGCAAATTTAGCAATAGACTGGAAAACTTTTTTTCATTCACATATTGTAGGTTCTAATTTTCTTATCTTTTTTGTAAATATATTTTATCCATAGTCTTGTTTATTTTGTTTTACTGTAATAATGCTTCTGAGTTGCTGTTTTACATCTTTATTAGAACTATGTTCATCTTTGGCTGCCTGGCCGAGCTGTGGCCGAAAAGAGTCCATGGAACAGCCCACCAACCTCATTAACAAGTGTAATATATTTAGAAAATAAACTTTTTTTTTGCTTAGACACAATGCAACTTTGATTAAAATTGCAAATATTTTAGTGCATCATTTTCTTCAGGTTGTGTGTCAGTTTTGGAGAATGAATATTATAGTAGATAGTAGTCTGCTGTCTTCGATAATGCGAAGAGGCTGCTGCATTCCATGTGGATAAGTATTGTCATCCATTTGTATTGCTGTTGAGCTCCACAGCCTGTCAGGATTCTTTGTTTTAACCGTTTGAGCAGACATCCTCTGAGGAAAGCCAAGGGACTGTTACCACCTCTTTCTGATTGGTGTTTGTTACCCTTTTTCCGTTACAGAAGTTTGACATCACGGAAAGTACATTTGGCAATATTGGCCCCAGTCATAACTTTGAGCCTCCTCACTATGATGGCATTGAGTGCTTGGCCATCCAGGGTGACGTACTGTTCAGTGGCTCCAGGGACAACGGCATAAAGAAGTGGGACCTGGAGGAGAATGAACTTATCCAGGTATGCAGTCTAATGCTTAAGTATGTTTAACTTGCTTTGGAAAAGGTGCAAAGTTGTGGGTCTGCACTTGTCTACCATTTAATTTGCAGCCCAGCTGCATTATTTTTTTTTTTACTTTTACAAGACTGGATTATGGTGTGCTTGAGGGCAGGTGAGGATGAGGAAGGAAAGTAGAAGCAAATGAAGGGAATAAAAAAAGCTATTGTTTGTTTTGTTTTATTTTTGAAGATTGTGAAATTATTGTTCTTAAAATGTTTTGTAATAATTTGGCAAATTTTCCCCAGGCCTCCACTGAAAATGGGCTTCTACCCACTCATACTTTCCTGGTAATCAAATGCCAGTAAATAACATTTTGAATGGGTCTGAGTTGGAGTATCCACTGCTGTGGACAAAGGTTTGAAGTGGTGGCTAAAATAAGAACAGGACTAAGTTGATACACAGGAGTGTGAGGCTAGCAATTCGGGTAAATTCTAGGTCGTACAGGTGGAGGAAAGTGAGGGGGTGTTATGTTGAAGGAGACATAGTACAAGAAAGCTAGAAGAAAAGCCACACAGGTTTTGAGGACGCCAAAAGCAAACATTGAAAGGGGTTAGCAGAAAGGGTCAGGGCAAGATAGAAAAGGTCCTTATAGGACCTTTTATAAAGGTACAGAGCAGCAAGGGAAAGGGGGGGGGGTAACTGTCCAATCTGAGCAAAAATGGGTGGGGAAAAACACTGAAGAAAAGCAAAGGTACTGAATGAATACTTCAGTCTTCATGGCGGAAAGCAAGGAGAACGTGCTATGCTTGAAGGAAAGCAGAGCACAATAGAGAAAACACTGGACAAGACACGACAAAGGAGGAGGAAGTGGAAGGTGGCCTTGCTGCCCTTAAGGGAGGGTGAGCACAAGGACCACGTAGGCTACTTGCTGGAGTCTGCAGAAATGGTTACTGTGCTAGCAGGCTCACTGATGGGGGCATTCAGCAGATCACTGTCAAGTACAGACATGCAAGAGGATTGGAAGGCAACATGTATAGGTATCCTTGTACAAGAGAGAGAGAGAGCAAAGAATTGAGGGAACTACAGACTTATTAGCATAACAGTAGTGGCAGGAAAGGGCAAGAGAATCCTAAAGGAAGTGTTGGTAGCATTTCAAAGGATGGCAGTCTCCAGTATAGCAACCATTATGGGCTCATGGTCAGAAGGAGCTGATACTCAAACCTCATTCAATTTTTTTGACTCTATTCATAGGTAGTTACTAGGTAGGTGGTCCAGAACACCATTTAGAACTAGATTCCTATTTCCTAGTTACCCAAAGTACTGTTATATTAAGGGAATTGCTCAGGATCATACAGTAGGCAAATGGAAACTGAGGGAATCAAACCCTGGTCCACTGGAAGTGGCTTGTTAAGAGAATGTTCTTACTTCCTTACTCACATTTGAGCTTGACAGGGGAGTACCAATAGGCATAGTCTACCTGAACTTCACCAAGGCTATTGACTTGATCACGCAAAGGAGGTTGATGGGAAAACTTTGAGAGTTTGGGTTTAGGACCAAGACTGAGGAACTGGATAGCTGCATGGCTGAATGGTAGGCTATGGCTGTTATGACAGGGACAGTGTTATGAACTAAGAAAATGACTAGCGTAGCACAGGGGTCTGTTCTGTGTCCAGTAGTTGGTGTTTGTCAGTGACATGCCTGAGGGAATAGGGAACAGTGCAGACCTTTTCACTGATGACACAGATGGGTGTAGCAGCGAAGGATGGAGAAGGAAGAGGCTAGGGAAGAATTTGGAAAGGCTGAACAAGTGGTTATCATTAACATAGCAGTTGAGGTTCACTGTACAGAAATGCAAGTTACTGCACTTGATCCAGCAACCCTGATGTGAGCTATCAGCTGAGGGAGTGGAAGTGTTGGTTACATAGCAGGAAGAAGATTTGGGGATATTGTTCACACATGACTGGACCCATCAGGAGCAGAGAGGATTGTGGCAAGACAATGCTGGGGTGTAGACTCAATCAAAAAGCTAATGTTCCACTCTGTGGGGCCTTGATCAAACCACATATTCAGTGGAGTCCTGTATGCAGTTATGGAGACCATACATCAGCCTGCTGAAAAGACTAAAGAAAAGCCATCAGAAAGAGTCGTGGGATGGAGAAGTGATAGTACCATAGAGAAAGGAGCTGAATCTCTTGTCACTTCAGATAAGGGGGATGTGATATTGGCACAGTCATATCAGCAGTGCAAAGAGGACCTTTTGAACAGGAGGGTGAAAGCGGGAGCACAAGCAACAGATTGTAGGGACTGAGTCATCCCTGGATGACTGAAAGTACTCCTTTTTAGAGAGGGTTGTAACCTTGTGGAGTGGACTACCAGAATGGGTGGTAGAGTGAGAAACCACATAGATATTCAAGAGGACATAGAATAGATGGGGAAAGGGTAAGGGGAAATATAAGGATGGGGGAGATGATTGTTGTGATTTAGTGTAACTAATGCCGTGATGTTAACCTTGAAGTTTTAGGAGACGTTTTCATGTCTGTTTTCTGCACAAGGAAACTGTATACTCGACGCCTGTGAATGAACTGCATTGTGATATTTCTTGCTTTCTCTTTTCTTGTGCCAATCCTGATGTGTTACGTCACATATGGAGGTATGATAGTGGAACAAGATCTGTGTATTTTATTTGCTGAGGGATGCAGCCGTCTGTTAAACAAATCCTTCTTTCTTGTCCTTGTCAAAAATCCTTTGTTCTGTTCTAGGCATCCATACCTCTCAACTGTCCAGATTTTTGCCTCATAAGTTTGGTTTGTTTGTCATAAAATTGGTGGTTTTCTGGCAAATCACTTGGATGATCTGAGGATTGAAGTCACCAAATAATGGCATACATTTGAGTTTCAGACTTCAAATCCTTCAGAAAATGTATGTTAACGCAAACTTTGTTATTCTAGCAACTTACTAAGTTTATAAGAACAATATTTATAATCTATTCCTATTTTTGGGCACCCCCCCCCCATTTTGTCAGGCTTTGTCCAGATTTCTTGCACTACGAGGTTGAGAGGTATGTGGGCATCCTTAAAACTTTGTCGACATGCATTATTCCATTGCACCAAGCGGTTTTTGAGCCAGACACACTTCGTAAAGTAGCCCTTCTGTATGAACATCTTCAGCTGTACCTTGGTTATGTGGTGCTGCAGGATGGAGCCCTGATTGTGATCCAAGTGACCAGGGTTTGATTGATTGACCTGACACTAGAAGAGCCAGGGAGGGAGAGGAGTGAATGGGTGTGGCCTGCTGGCCTGCCTGTCCAGAGAGAGGGGGAGTCATCTATAAACACACTGGTATTGAGATTTCTCCAGTGGAGACAGAGAAAACCACTGCCTATGCTAGAGGACAGGAGAGCAGAGATGCTTGCTTGGTATACCTTCTTCAGAAGGTAGGAGGGGCAATTATGGTTAACCCAGTGTACAACATCCTTCCCTCACAAGCCGAGCATGTACAAGGGGATGCATACCATGAAAAATTCTAGTACTGGACTCTCACCCATGTAATATTTTATTGCATGTATTCCATCTTGATGTTTTATGTTAGTATATAAACTAACTACATCTATAACAAAAAATACATATAATGTTCCCAATATATATGTTTTATTTTTTCTAATAAATCAAACACATCTCTAATGTAAGATGGCAGTTTAAATACTGTTGGTAACAGATATTCATGTAAAAAACATGATATATTCTGCAAAAAACTGCTGCTTGCTGACACTATAAGGCACCCTGGTGGACTATTCATACTTTTATGCATTTTAGGTATACAATAAAAACATGGCATTCTAGGATTTTTGATATTAAATTTTTCCTTTACATCTTTATAAGAAAAATAATGTAACCTATATCCTTTATCTATCAATTCCTTATATTCCTTTTGTGCTTCCTCATATTCTGTCATACTAATTTTTTCATAAACATCCTCCATGTTTAAATGTGTGTATATTGTAAATAATCTAAAATAACCAATTTCCCACCCTTATCAGATGGTTTGAATATTAAATGTGATAGTGTTCAATCTCGCCGTTTGTTCTTACACATGGGTTCGGAGCCGATCCTCGGCTCCGTGTCGGCCGCTTGCAAGCTCTGCATCGAGAAGAAGCTCGAGACAACCTAATACCCACAATCCCCCTCTGCCTTTACCTCAGATCTAGTTTGCCGCTGCTGCGTTCGCATCACTGGGATCGAGCTCGAGCAACTTCAGATAAGAAATAACTTTTATTATTGTTATTTTTCAGGAAAAATTTATTCTAAAGTACTATTTGGTGACATAGTGTATGTGTGTGTGGTAAGGTAGAAATACTCGGTACCGTTAAGTTTAATTAAACTTATTAGAGTTTTTCGGGGCCTACCACCCCTTACTTGAATTTGACAACCGGACTGACTTGTATATCGGATTCGACATATTTACTGGATTTGTCACTCTACTGGACTTGACCTTTTTTTCTCTTACCTGTTTCTTTTTTAAGATGTCTGAGAAAATTAAATCAGGTTTTAAACGTTGCCAGTGTGGCCAAAAAATGTCAGTTACTGACAACCATAGTTCCTGTATCTACTGCCTTGGCCCTCTCCACTTACAAGAGGACTGTTCAATTTGTCACTCTTTTAGTGGGAGGGTCATGACAGATAGGCGCAGGAAACTCATGGACAGGGGGTTATTAAAACCTTCCTTTCAGGAGGCTCTGGATGCTTCAGACCAGGCATCCAAATCCTCGAAGGAATTGAAGACGTCGGAGCCCAGGTCATCGGCTCCGAGCTCTTCGAGTAAAGTTAGATCACCGGTTCCACAGACTTCGGAGCCGAGTGTTCAACTGTTGGCAGTTTCGGAGCCTCGAGTCTTGGAACCGGTGATGGAGCTCCCTCCACCGACTCTGTTGAGGTCGGCTCCGTCTTCGATACCTTCGACTCGTTCTTCCAGACCTCTCTCAGACACCGATGTAGACCGTGTGGTGCAGAAGTTAATGGAGAATACGGCCTTCTCCAAGCTCATCTCGGTCTCCTCTCAATTGGTGTCAAGACTTGAAGGCCTTCCGTTATCTCCATCTGTTCCTCCTCCGAGACCTGTCCAGTCTTCGGAGCCGGAAGAAGCTGAGCTGCTGATTGTGGAGCCCTCGGTGCCAGAACCGTCCTTTTCTCGGTCGGCTCCGTTCACCTCGACTCCGTCCGATCCGGTACCGGAGTCTCGGAGCCAAAGATCCATCCTTGGTTCCGGGACCGAGAGTCGAACCGATGTTTTGGTTCCGACGCTCCCTCTCGGGGCCTCGGCGCGGATCGACTCGGTTCCGTCCTCGGGGTCGATGCCTTTGGTGCCTGTTTCGGGGATTCTTCCCATTTCTTCGGAACCGGGAGATACCTCGACTCGGGACCCGGGGGCTTTCGACCTCATGAGGAAGGTGTTGTCTACCCAGACAACCACGTCAGCAGGATCAGCTTCTCCTCCCCATAAAGGTCCGTTATCCTCCTCTGCACCCACGGCTACATCCAAGCGTCGAGCACCGGTGTCTCAGCCACCCCTGGAGGGTGCCCCCTCTTCCTCGGAGGCTTCTTTGGATGCTCCCCACGAAGAAGTCCCTAGGAAAAGATTGTGTAAGAGGAGACACTTAGATTCTCCACAAGAATCTTTGACATCCGATACTGACTTGGATGAGTCAGAAGGGTCCCCTAAGTCACCTTCAGAAGATGTCTCTTTTTCTGACATATTGGAGATCCTGAAACAGAGAGGTGACTGGCAGTCCCTCCCCCCTTCTGAGGATGAGTCAGTCTTGCTGAAGGCATTTGGTGCTCGCCCTTCCTCCTCCTGGGTCACTCCGCCCTTGATGAATTAATGGAACTTATTGCTCGAAGGCGTGGGAACTCCTGACACAGTGGAACCAGTCCCTAGGAAGCCTAATAAGTATATCACTGCACCCCAGGACAAGACTTACTTGACAAAAGGAGTTCCAGTGGACGCTATGGTGGTGGCAGCGGCCACGAAAAAGGAGATGTCGGAATCTTCCTCATCTGTCCATCCCCCTAATAAAGATTCTAGGACTATGGACAGGTATGAGAAGCGCATTTATAGTTCAGCGGCTTTTTCCATGCGATCCCTGAACTATTTGACCCACTTTACACGGCTACAGAGGGATCTAGTCAAAGAGTTGGGAGATACCCTCCAGGGTACTACAGATGCTGCTGTCTCAGAGAAAGTGACAGCGCAACTTAATACCCTTACATCCATTGTGAACTCGTCCATGAGGCTGATCTCTTACGCAGCCGAAGGTTCGAGTAGGGCAGCAGCTTCAGCGATTGCTCTTCGCAGACAATCCTGGATGCGCTTATGTTCATTTGCGGAAGCCTTCAAGTCTTCCTTTACTAACGCCCCATTTGACGGTGCCACTCTTTTTGGCCCCAAAGTAAAGGAGACCCTTACCCGGTGTGAGCAGGAGGGAAAGACTCTGTCTGCTGTCGGAGTCCGTTTTTCCACCCCATCCAGACCGTACCCCAAAGGGCAACGTGGTGGAAAAATGTGGTTTCGAAAACCCCGAGGATCTTTCCCAGGCACACAGGGTGATGCCCCTTCTAGAGGCAGAGGAGGGGGCAGAGGTGGAAGACGCCGCCCTGGCGGCAGAGGGGGTCCGCAGAATCAAGGTGACAGGGATACACTCCCTGGTAAACCTTTCCAGCACTCCTGAGAGGAGGCCCGGCTGTCCTGCTCTGGAGGCAGTCGGGGGTCGCTTAGCTTTATACCCTCAGGCCTGGCAAAACATAACTACAGACAAGTGGGTAAAAAGCGTGGTTACCAGAGGTTACAATATATCATTTCTATCCTATCCCATTCCAAAGAAAAGACTCCCAGATGTGCCGCCCCATCTGCGAGAGCCAGCAGCTATAGAAATTTCAAAGCTGCTAGAAAAAAGAGTCATCCAACCAGTCCCAGCGGACCAAAGAGGATTCGAACTTACTCAAGGTTCTTTTTAGTTCCAAAGAAAACAGGGGACTGGAGGCCCATTCTGGACCTAAGCGACCTCAATACCTTCGTCAAGAAAGAAAAGTCTCGAATGGTCACGCTTCAATCGATCCTTCCATTCTTACAGAAGGACGACTGGATGTGCTCAATAGATCTGAAGGATGCATACTACCACATCAAAATGGCCAGGGCATCCAGAGATCATTTGCGCTTCCAGCTGGGTGCCAGTCACTTTCAGTTTCGAGCCCTGCCCTTTGGTCTGACCTCAGCCCCCAGGGTCTTCACCAAATGCATGGCAGTGGTAGCGTCTCACTTGAGATGCCTAGGATTCCAGGTGTTTCCGTATCTGGACGACTGGCTCCTTTCTGCCACCACCCAGCGTCAACTAGTACAGGCCAGAGACTACACTCTTCAACTGTGTGTTCACCTCGAATTTCCGTAAACTTCGGAAAATCCTTACTACAGCCATCACAGCGTATCTTATTCATAGGAGCGGAATTAGATACACATCAGTTAATTCTAAGACTTCCTCCAGAAAGGATACTTTCACTTCAGACTCACATACGTCTTCTTCTTTTGTCCAGGAAATCCCCAGCAAAACTGGTACTGAAGCTTTTGGGACTCATGTCAGCTTCTCTTATTGCAATACCCTTGGGAAGACTGCACATGAGAGTCCTACAATGGCTACTGTTTGCACAATGGTCGTTCCAACAACTACCTCTGACACACGAGATTCTTATAATGAACACATGCAAATCACACCTAAACTGGTGGCTTCAGACTTGCAACCTTTCCAAGGGGAGACCATTTGTGCTACCCACACCGACGGCTACGGTGACCACGGACGCTTCCCTGATAGGGTGGGGGGGCATCTTTCAGGGACAGACAGTCCAAGGCGAATACACCAATTTAGAGTACAATCTGCACATCAATGTTCTAGAGTTGAGGGCAGTGTTTCTAGCGTTGCAACACTTTGCTCCCCTTCTTCCTCTGGGAACTATTGCAGTTCAGACGGACAACATGTCTGTAGTCTGGTACATAAACAAGCAAGGGGGAACCAAGTCCTATCAGCTATGCAGAGAGACCATGAGAATCTGGCAATGGGCGGAGTCCACGGGTCGCTTTCTGATAGCAACGCACATCCTGGGGTCATCCAGCGTCATAGCCGACAGGCTGAGCAGAGCAATACTGTTACCGCATCGGTGGTCCCTAAAACAGTCAGTTGCGAAAAGATTTTTCGCACGTGGGGCCAGCCTTCCTGCGATCTGTTTGCATCTCCAATGAACGCCAAATGCAGGAGCTACTTTGCCCTATTACCCCTCCAGGGAAGTCCCCAGGGACGCACTGATTCACGATTGGCCCCGGGTCTCCTGTGCATTTCCTCCCTTCCCCCTGATCACAGAGTTTCTCCAGAAAGCCAACAACCTACACAGGACAATAATCCTCATTGCCCCATTCTGGTCTCGTCAAATTTGGTTCCCCTTCCTCATGACACACTGCATTCGGGGACCCTGGATCCTGGACCCAGAGCCAGATCTATTGACTCACTCGTCAGGGGCTCCTCACCCTCGCTCTTGTCCCTCCATCTAGCAGCTTGGCTGCTCCAATTCTAACTTAGCCAGGTCTGATCTTCTTTCACCTGCAGTTCAGAATATATTAGTGGCTTCTCATAAAGCTTCCACTACTAAAACATATACTAGTAAATGGAAGCGCTTTGTATTCTGGGCAAATACACAGCAAGTGGACCCTGTTATAGCTCCTTTGAATAAAATATTAGAGTTTTTAACAGAATTGTTCCATCAGGGTGCTTCTCCTGCCACATTAAGAGTTCAATTGGCTGCCATTTCTAATTTCCATGTGGAAGAATGTGGGGCTCCTGTTATGGCCCACAGACTTTGTAAAGCCTTTTAAAAGGGTCTTTTCATATTAGACCACCAATTAGATCTCCTCGGTCACCTTGGAGTCTAAACTTATTATTATCTAAGTTGATGCTGCCCCCCTTTGAACCAGCCTCCTCTTGCCCATTGAAATTTTTGTCGTGGAAGACTCTCTTTTGGTAGCCATTACATCCGCTAGGCGAGTATCTGAACTTCAAGCTCTCCATTAAACACCCTTATTTGATCTTTCACTCTGACAGAGTTTCTCTTAGCACTAATTCATCCTTCCTTCCTAAAGTTTGTTCTATTAACAATATTAATCAGTCCATTGAATTACCCACTTTCTTCAAGAATCACTCCAATAAAATGGAGTATATGTTACACAAATTAGATGTCCACAGACAACTAAGGTTTTACTTGGATAGAACAAAGGATCACAGGAAATCTGATCAACTTTTTGTAGCCTTTGCTGATAACAGAAAAGGAGTAGCGGTTACTAAAAACTCTTTCTAAGTGGTTAACTGATTGTATCATCTATGTCTATGATTCTTCAGATCAAACTCTTTTGCACAAACCCAAAGGACATTCCACAAGGTCAGTGTCTACATCCCTGGCTCATGCAGCTCGCCTACCACTAGACGCTATTTGTGCGGCTGCTACTTGGTCTAAACCACATACATTCATTTCTCATTATAAGGTAGACAAGGTTTCTAGGGACAGGGCAACCTTTGGTTCCACTGTGCTCAAGAACGTCCTTCCGTGAGTTCCTCAGGAACAAGGAGCTAGGGACGCTACCCATGTGTAAGAACAAACGGCGAGATTGAACACTATCACATATAGAAGTTATGTCCTTACCATAACGTTCCATGTGGAGTGTTCATCTCGCCTTTGTTCTTACATTCCCACCCTCCCACCCTTAGGAAGAACGTTCAGTTTGGTGCCTGGTCTGGGGCATTCTGCTTCTGCATTGCAGTTGTTGTATATATGGTTGACATGTATATATATATATATATATATATATATATGTATATATATAGACTCTTGGTTTCTGTGCATATGTGATATTGGCATGAGTGTTTCTCTCTCTGACTGCTGGTTTGCTTGCAAACTAGATCTGAGGTAAAGGCAGAGGGGGATTGTGGGTATTAGGTTGTCTTGAGCTTCTTCTCGATGCAGAGCTTGCAAGCGGCCGACACGGAGCCGAGGATCGGCTCCGAACCCATGTGTAAGAACAAAGGCGAGATGAACACTCCACATGGAACGTTATGGTTAGGACATAACTTCTATTTCAGCCTTTTGGCTCAAATTCATTAAACACTTCCATTCTTCCTTTGAAAGATTATATTTAACTTCCTTTTTACTTTTAATAAACTTTAGAAATTCTTTGTCCACATTGTGGGTAAGTGATTTATCAAAATATTTTATACTTTCATTCCTTTGTGGAGGCATAAAATCACTTTTTACTTTCACTCCACTAGTGTCCAATTCACAATATGCATTTACACATTAATCCGAATAACCTATCATTCATACTGTCATCCATACCAATCAGTTCTTCACTTTCACTTTCATCTTGCAAAATACTTATTTCATTATGTTTAAACAGATCCAACAAGTTTAATTTGTGACTAAAACAAAAAATATCACCTTTCAGTTCATAAAGTCTGGGTAAAACTGTAGGTATATACTTTTAACACATTTAACTCACAGTCCAATAGTTCATAGCCAGATAAATTGACTACATACTTAGTCTGTTTGTTCCCTGTTTGCGTTGGATATATTAGTCCCATTTACCCCTTTTAAATGTTCGCTGGTTAGTATAACCCTGTTTATATTGTCCCTGTCCATTCCAACTCCGGTTACGATTTGTCTGTGCCTCCCAAAATGTATTCATTCCACTACCATTCCCTGGTTTAGGGAGCATGGGAAACTCTTCTACATCCGTTTCTCCTTCCGTCTGCGACAGGCCACTCTCTCCCGAGGTGAAACCTTGTCCTTCTCTTCTGGCGTTGTTTCTCTTTCATTCAAACTGAACCTGCTGACGTTTAGCCTTCGGATTGGTCACCACTAAGAGCGCTCGTTTATTCTCAAAATCACGTAGATCTCGATACAATTTATTCTTTTTACGTTCTATAACCTCTTGTTCAAACATCACTAACTGTTCATTAGTTTTAATAAGAAATTGCTGCAGTTCATCATGTGTTACCTTATTCACAATGTCTTTACCAACTCCTTTAATTTCTTCTCTTAATTTTTATTTTTTAACCATATCTCTTTCCACTAATATACGCACCCATTCCAAGCTGCAGGCTTTGTCCAGATTTCTTGCACTAAGAGGTTGAGAGGTATGTGGGCATGCTTAAAACTTTGTTGACGTGCATTATTCCATTGCATCAAGCGGTCTTTGAGCCATACACACTCCGTAAAGTAGCCCTTCTGTATGAACATCTTCAACTGTGCCTTGGCTATGTTGTGCCTGATTGTGATCCAAGCGACCAGGGTTTGATTAATTGACCTGACACTGGAAGAGCCAGGGAGGGAGAGGAGTGAATGGGTGTGGCCTGCTGGCCTGCCTGTCCAGAGAGAGGGGGAGTCATCTATAAACACACTGGTATTGAGATTTCTCCAGTGGAGACTGAGAAAACCACTGCCTATGCTAGAGGACAGGAGAGCAGAGATGCTTGCTGGTATACCTTCTTCAGAAGGTAGGAGGGGCAATTGCGGTTAACTCAGTGTATGACATCCTTCCCTCACAAGCTGAGCATGTACAAGGGGATGCATACCATGAAAAATGTGAACCATTCCTGATGGCTGCTTACATGATCACCTTTTCCACTTGATCCTTCCACCACTAATAGGATCAAATGGTCTGACAAGTCGGGAAGGGCTAATAATAAGAAGGCAGTATGGAAAAAATAATCCTCTTCAACTAATCTCCTTTCAACTGCCATCCTTTTTCATTCTTTGTCTTCCCTCCTTCCTACATATAATGTATTATATTCTCCTGCTCCTACGACTTTCACCTTCATGTATACATCCCTGTTTGAGAGTCTCATCTTGTAGTGGCCATTCCATTTTAGTAACAAAACTTACTTTGCATGTTTATCACCTAATTGCCCTTCCTTTTTTAGCCATCAACAAACTTGGCCTCATCATGCATTCAGTAAGGAAACTCTTACTTTTTCTGTTCATCATCCCCTGCCCTTTCCCACTGCAGTGTATTCAGCCTTTTGTTGATTGTGTCCGAACTGTAATTTTCCTTCCCAACCCTTTAAACTTCTATGATTTCTTATTAATTTTCCTCTGTCATCAGGCAAAAAGCATGGACTTTTGGTGTCTGCTTAGATTGTGATTTATGGTAAGGGCTTGCTGCGAACTCCATCTGTGTTGACTGTACCAGTGCTGGTGCTTTTGGTGTCTGTTAGATTGTGATTTATGGTGAGGCTTGCTGCGAACTGTTCATCTGTGTTGACTGTACCAGCGCTGGTGCTTTTGGTGTCTGTTAGATTGTGATTTATGGTGAGGCCTTGCTGCAAACTCTTCATCTGTGTTGACTGTACCAGCGTTGGTGCTCATCATCTTATCATTTTCTTAGTCGTCTTGTACAGAGCCTGTGAACACTGAACCCAGTAGTAATACAGGAGTTATGTTTTCCATGTTTCCCGGCGATCTCACCATTGTAGGCCCACTCCTTTTCCTGCAACCTCTCATGAGGTAAAATATAAGATGTCTTGCTGTAGCCTAGATGCATCATACCCTCAGGGCTCCCCAGTCTCTTGCTGTAGCCCAGATGCATCGTATCCTCAGGGCTCCCCAGTCTCTTGCTGTAGCCAGATGCATCATATCCTCAGGGCTCCCCAGTCTCTTGCTGTAGCCCAGATGCATCGTATCCTCAGGGCTCCCCAGTCTCTTGCTGTAGCCCAGATGCATCATATCCTCAGGGCTCCCCAGTCTCTTGCTGTAGCCCAGATGCATCGTATCCTCAGGGCTCCCCAGTCTCTTGCTGTAGCCCAGGTGCATCGTATCCTCAGGGCTCCCCAGTCCATTGCTGTAGCCTAGATGCATTGTATCCTCGGGGCTCCCCCGTGTCCTTTTCAGTGGTGATCTGTGCCAGTGATGCTGTGGTTTATTACCCATTTGTGGTGTAAGTAATATTCCGGAGCACCATGGCCTTCTCTCTTACTCGGGACAGATGAGACCAGCAAGCTTGTCCTCCTTTATTCATGCCATTCACAGGGAGTAGGACTCTTCCACTTCCTTTCTCCAGTCCTCGGAAAAGCTTCAGTTTTTATTTTTATTTTTGACCTGATTCACCCTAACTATCATTCTCCAGTGCCAACTCTGTGCACCACGCTGGCCCATTCACTCTTTGTAGGTGGGAGTGCTGATGTTTCCATAGAACATCGGGCTTTTTGGACTTGGCCCTTGTTTTTTTCCCTGTTCACTGGAAGACCAGGGGAGGTGGTATGCAGTGGGCCTTTGTGTAAGTGTCTTCTAGTTCAATGAGTGATGTGCCCTCAGGGGCCATACTGCTTTGAAAGCAAATGCATCTACTGATCCTGTTCTCACCAAGGTTTCAGAACAGAGGCCACACTGCAGATATGCTTCATCAACACTTCTTCCATGCACTGGCTTTTCCTTCATCCCTGTCTTTGCCATCCAGGTCACTAATCATTCCCAGCACATCTTATTGATGGGGCTTTATCCCTCTTGGCCATGGAGCTGGCTATCAGGAGGGATGGCACAGTTTCCTTTGTTTTATCAAGCACCATCAGTACTAAGTGGCTCAGGCAGCTTTTCTTGATCTGGTACTTTATTTCAGCGACCAGAAAGCGGACGCCATACTTTGCCACTTTTCCCATCTGTGCCTGTCCTATCTTATGACATGTCACAGTAGTGGGGTGGGAGCGTTGGCAGAATGGAAAGCACCATTTTGTTTTGATATCCCTCTGCATCCCCTCCTCCCCTCCCCATGTACAGCTAGTAGCGGAGATGCAACAGAAATGTCAGTAGGCTTGAGTAATGCTGTGCCAGGTACAAAAAAACTGTGCTAAGAGAAATGATGTAGCATTATAAAATTAACTATGAAGACTTCAACAGTAGAGTGCTTGTTTATTGCCCATTAAATGGATGCAGTTGCTTTTGGCATTTTTTTTTCTGTAAACAGAAACCTATCCTGGTGTCATGTGAAGTGAAGATGTTTTAAGAATATAAGGTTGTGTACACAGTGCTAGAGTGTTAGAAAAAAATGTAACTTGGATGACTGATTTTGAATGTGCAGTAGTACTTTATAAAATCTTATTAATTACATTAACAAAATGAATGGTCTGATGTCGATTTTCATTCTATCCTCAACTGATGGGTTTGGATCCAATCTCTCGGGTCTGACTCGGCCGTTGCTAAAGTTCATGGCAGCCAGAAATTCTCGAGCTTCTCCCTTACCCATAATGCTCCACTCCCAAGTACCTCAGATCTCGTTTGCCACTGTACATGAAAGACTTAGCGACCTTCACTATCGAGCAGGTAAGTTTGTCAACTTTTGAATTTTCTATTTTTTTCCTAGCAAAACCATTGTATTTCCTGTATTCCTTTTATTCTTTAATCCCTTACCTACACTTTTGAAATGTATTCTACTTAAAACATCTCTTTCCCTCCCTCCATACATTTTGTATCTTTGAATAGTATTGCTAGTATTTTTTCCTCTACATGCAGTATAGTTTATTACCATTGCTGATAAATTGTTTTTCTTCCTATCACTTTTAACAAAAAAAAAAAACTAGTTTCTACTATTGAATTTTTTCTCCTTAAAAACTGTTACTCCTGCGCAGAGAAAGAAGAGTCCAGCTGGATTAAAAAAAAAGTCTTTAGTGCAGACACAAGATTCCATTATTGGATGCCCACACTTTGCGTGTATTGCCTGAGTCCTCTCCATTTACAAGAAGATTGCTCTGTCATGGTTTTAAACCTAGAGCCCTAGCAGAGAAAAAAAATAAGTTGATATTGAAAAGGACTTCTGCCTTCTTTTGGAGAGGCTTTATCTGGAGCTATGTCCCCAAAGCAGTCGAAAAGATCTAAATTTCCTTCTCTAAGGCATCGGAGCAAGCAAGATAAAGACCTCCTGACCTAAATTCTCCTTCAGATCCTAAAGGGAAAAAGACAACATTTTTAGGTCTGACCTCAGCCTTGGATCCAAAGCTCACAAAAAGGGATTTGTCAGATTCAAGCACAAGACAGGATCCAAAGCAAAAGAAAAAAGACCTATCAGATCAGACTTCTTAGGATCCAGTGCATAAGCCAATTCATCCAGCTACGCCATCCAGTATTTACCTTCCGAGGACTAGATACTACCCTTCATTAGCTCCAGTTCCCTCTAGGGTTCCCACTCCCTTTTTGGAGAGACTTGCGTCCCCTGTGGGATTTTCCACTCCCTCTTCCAGGAGCTCTGCAGAAGATGATTTGGAAAGAGTGATGAGAATTCTCTCTCTGCACACTCTGATGGCTGCTCCTTTGGCTCCTACCCCTTCGGGTCAGGAAGTATGATCTTTTGTCATACCCACTCTTCCAGTTCCTCCTCCGACTCATTCCACTCTCCGCATTCTTGGATCCCACCCAGCCAGCTCAGTCTGACTCTGATCGAAGGATACCTTTACCTTGGATCCAAACTTCACTCTGAGCACTTTAGTTCAGTCAGATCCAGAGAGCTTTAAGAGCCAAGGCTTCCCTGTCTGATCCGAGGTGTTGGAGTCAACTCAGAAGTTTTCAGAGCCATGTCTGTTCATTTGAGACTTGGCAAGGATTAGCTCGGCTCCAGCTTCTGCCTCTGGAAGGATTGTCCTCTGAGCATGAAGGGACAATGGTGCAGAAGCTTGCCTTTTTGGGTCTGAGGTTCTCTCTCTCTCTGGGGAGGTCTGTCTTTGAGGCTATGGCGAGAGCATTGTCTGTCTCAGCTACACAGACTGTTCTTTTACCCCCTTGGATCCTCTGTCTACAGCCTTGATGTCTCTGCACTTGGAGTCTCAACTCTCTTTTCCACAGAGACAGCCAGTACTGAAACCCCAGGCTTCCCAACCAGGTATTCTGACATCTTCTGATATCTCCCCAGAGAATTCCACTGAGAAGGTCCCTAAGAAGAAGACGTGCCAGAAGAAGCACTTGGATTCCCCAAAGGAGTCTATCACAGAAGATACAGACTTCGATGAGGGTTAAGGATTCCCACAGGCACCTCCTGAAGACGTCTCATTTGGAGAAGTCTTAGAACAGAGAGGTGGCTGGAAATACAGCAACCCTTCTTCCGAGAAGTCTGTATTCCTGGAGGCTTTTGGTACTGGCCTGCTCCTGGGTGGCTTTGCCCGCTGACAAGCTCATTGAGTTGATCTCTCATTGGGCATGGAAGGATCCCAGTACAACTGAACAAATACCTTGGAGACCTGACAAAATGATGGTGCTTCCGAAGGACAAGCAATTTTGAGGAGCAGATGTTCATCGTGCATACAGCTGCAGTCATAACAGATGGGTTATCCTGCTGTCAGGTGGGTCCTTAGTCGGCCGAATTCCAAAGTCTAGGTCCGGCGTCGGTTGTCGTCGCTTCTTCCCTGACGTCAGTGCGGCAGGGGTATAAAAGAGGCAGCCAATGCCATTTTCTTCAGTCTTTCTTGCCGCGCGGTGCCCAAAGCAGAAGCAGTTCGCAAGTGCTGGTCGGCCAGCTCCTGAGATTTACGAAAGTATTTCAGCTGAAGTCTTCTTGAAAGCTAAGTACCCCATTGGGGAAACTTTTCTTGCCTCAGACCAATGTCAGACAAAGTTAATAATTGCATTTCATGTGGGAAGCAAATACCACATAAGGATTTCTACTCTTTCTGTACACCTTGCTTAGGCCCAGACCACGACGTCTCGGCCTGCCATTTTTGAGCTAGATTCAACAAGCGCACTATTAAGCGTCGGGTGGAGTTCACCCTTCACTTTTTTTGCAAAAAATTTAATTATATTATGTCATTGGATACTCCGACTCCAGTTTTGAGCAAAAAACGCAAAGATAAGGACCGACATACGAGGTCCGCACCTCCGACTGAAACCACGCTAAGGCCGACTACCGGTTCTCCGGTACTCAGCGAGGCGCCTACGCAGCCCCTGACTGCCGATGACTATGCATTACCGGTGTCTTCAGTACCTGAGGTCGCAGGCTCCTCGGCCCCCATTCCTACTACAGATACTGACGCCACTCCTTGCGGGGAAACTCAGAATTTAGACAGGCCTGCCATTTCTCAAGGGGTCTTCAGACCTTCCTCCTTCTCTATTAAAGCCTTCACTAAATCTAAAGCAGCCATGAAAACCAAAAACCAGGTTCCTCAGACCCCCTCTCAAGGCACCATGCCTAAAAAACAGATGTTAAAATGGCTGAGGATTTGATTACTCTTATCAAGGGTTCTCAACCCCCCTTTGACAGAAGGCCCAGATTAGAGGAAGACTACCCTTCCTCAGATCAAGCTTCTATTACCTCAGAACTATCTGAGGACCAGGATTATGCCTATTCTCCATTCGAAGACTCTGATGCAGAGGAGTCTATTCCCTCGGTCTCCCCCCCCCTGAGGACTTCACTTTTGGGGAAACCCTGCATACATTGAGGGACACTTTCACTGGGAATGCCAAGATTACTTAGATTCCAAGAAAAGGCTCAGGGAATTTCTTCTGCTCCCCCAGCATAGGCCCCTGGCTATCCCTCCTGTTTTAGATATATTGGATGATGTGTACACAGAAGCCAGCCTTAATCCAGATTCTTTGCCTCCAGCTCCTGTTAAACCAGACCGGTATTACCGGGTTCCTGATTCTCACCATTTCCTAAATAAAAGCCATACTGCTGACCCAGAAACAATTTCACAGGGTCCCAAGGGAATTAAGGCCTCTACTGCTAAAAACCCATTACCTTCAGAGAGAGATTCCAGAGCTTTAGAAAGGTGGGGGAAAAAGGTGTACACCTCGGCCACTTTAACCATGAGGGCATTAAACTGTCAGTTCCATATGTTAAAGTGGGTCTACTTTCATAGACCGAAGCGCCACTTTACCGACACCCGGAAGACCGAGACGGAACGACCGAACAGGTAGGTTACCGAAAACGCGATATCCCGACGGCTGAGAGACCGACAACGGCAGCGTGTGAGCGCGATACGGTAAGTGTGCGAAAGTGACAGATGTAGTATTGGGGAGCGGACAGGTAAGTGTACGATACTGAGGGATTTTAGGATAGTGTGTGGAAAATGTGAGTGTGCGGTGGTGTCGGACTAAGGGTTCCGGTGAGGTAAGTGTGTGGAAGTGACGTAGAGCTGTGTAGGGTAGTGTAAAGTGTGTTAGGGTTAGAATGCGGGTGGAGTGAGTGTGCGATAGTGATGGGCTGAATGTTTTAGGGTGTGTTAAGTGAGTTAGGGTTAGGGTGCAGGTAGGGTGAGTGTGCGATAGTGACGGTGTTGGGGTTTAGGGGTGTAAGTGAGTTAGGGTTAGGGTGCGGGTTGGGTAAGTGTGCGGTAGTGTCGGACGTTAGGGTTAGGGTTTAGGTTAAGGTTAGTGGATATGTTGTTGTGTGCAATGTGTATTTGGCGTTTTTTGTGTCGGTGTTTTGGTGTTCGGTATGTTGAGTTGTCGGTGTGGTGTGTTGTCGGTTGTTTGGGGTGGGGAAAATGTGTGTCGGTGATTCGTACGTTCGGTCTATGAAAGTAGACCCGTTAAAGTATCAACAGTTTTTGATATCTCAGCTGAAAAGCAAGATGACACAACCAGAACAACCAGATTTAAGAGTTGCAGGATTTGTTGCATGGTGCAGAGCAAGTGGGTAAACATACCTTGCAGTGTGGTTTTGATGCTTTAGAGGCCTCATGTAGAGCTGCTGTTACGGGGTCTGTTGTACGTAGGCATGCTTGGCTCAAAGAGTAAACCTTAGCAGATCATGTCAAAGCTAAATTATTAGATGCACCTCTTCAGAAAGATGTATTGTTTGGTGTTAAAGCTGAGGAGGTGCTAAAGAAAATGGAGGAAAAAGCGAAATCAGTGCAAACAGTGAAAGATTTCCTGCAGGTACAGCCTCCACGTTTCAGCAGAAACTGGCCTTCAAAAAATTGGTCCTTAACAGCCACGGACAGACCTCAAAGGGGCAGATACAGGCGTCCAAGGGGTAGAGGACAACCTCAAGGATCTTTCAGAGCCAGACAGTGGCAAGCACCAACCCCAAGAGGTGGAGAAGATAGATCAGTCTTTTAGAAAACAGACACAATGACTTCCCCCTACACCTGCCAAGCAAAGCTTTAATGGCAGCACCTTTGGGCGAAAAACTGACATTATTCTCAAAAAATTGGCATATTGTTACAAAAGACAAATGGATTCTGGACATTATAGACAGAGGCTACAGGTTCCACTTTCACACCCTTCCAAAAATGAGAGGCATGCGAAACCTGCCACACAATCAAAGGGCAGAGGCACAAAAACAAATTTCAGCTCTCATGGACATAAAAGCAATTCAAGAGGTACCTGCAAAAGAACAAGGTCAAGGGTTTTATTCCAGACTATTCCTGGTACCAAGGAAAGACAAAGATTGGAGACCTATCTTAGACCTATCCATCCTAAACACATATCTACAGGTGCCAAAATTCAAGATGCTCACATTACAGCAGCTTCTTCCCATGCTGGGCAAGGAGTCTTGGCTGGTAACATTGGACCTCAAGGAGGCATACCTGCATGTCCCTATCAGACAAGATTGCAGAAGATACCTCAGATTTCTTGCAGGTTCAACCCATTACCAATTCTCTGCATTGCCCTTTGGTTTATCTACTGCGCCCAGAGTGTTTACGAAATGCCTGGCATCAGTAATCGCCTTCTGCAGACTACAAGGGATACAAATCTACCCCTATCTGGACGACTGCCTGATCCAAGCGGACAGCAAGGACATACTACTGCAGCACCTGGCATTTGTAATAAAACTGTTGAACTTCCTGGGATACACAGTCAACAAAAAGAAATCAAAACTAATACCCTGTCAACAAATAATTTTCCTGGGTGCCAGCTTGGATACAACCACCCAGATGGCCTACCTCACGCCAGACAAGCAAGGGCAACTGTCTCAATACTTCAGAAAAATGGCAACTTACACCAGGCTAACTGCAAGGAAAGTCCTGCAGGCTCTGGGATTCATGGCATTTGCATCCTACTAATCCCATGTGCAAAGCTGCATATGAGGAAACTTCAATGGTACCTAAAAAACTTATGGTCTCAACACAGCCACAGCTTGGAAGCAATTATACCACTCATTACATGCCTTCAAAAGGAATTTATGTGGTGGGCTCAAGCTTGCCAAAGAAACACAGGTCTTCCTTTCTGTGTACTTCAAGCAACTCAAATCATCACAACAGACGCCTCAGATTATGCCTGGGGAGCACACATGACAGATCAGTGCATTCAGGGAAAATGGACCCGAAAAGAGAAGCACCTTCACATCAACCAAAAGGAAATGCTAGCCGTGCAAAAGGCTATTATGACCTTCAAAGACCTACTGCATCCAGGCCAGCTATTGATAAGGACAGACAACACCACAGTGATGTGGTACATAAACAAACAGGGGGGAACTCATTCATACCCCCTGTGCAGGCAAGCCATGACCCTGTGGAACACAGCACTGGAATTGCAAATTCAGCTACTGGCACAATTCCTGCCAGGGAAGGAAAACACACTGGCAGACAACCTAAGCAGAAATATGACAGATCTACACGAATGGAAGTTGCATCCTCAAGTTTTCACAAGGATAACTCACGCATGGGGACAGCCAGACATAGATCTCTTTGCTACCCACAGAAATTGCCAGTTGAAAGAATTTTGTTCAAGGACCTATCATCCACAGGCCTGGAAAGTGGACGCACTTTCCTTCAATTGGGCAACATTGACAGTCTATGCCTTCCCGCCTCTTCCTCTGCTGCCCAAAGTTTTATTAAAAGCCAGAGCAGAGAGGCCGAAAATGATTCTCATTGCTCCAGACTGGCCAAGACAACACTGGTATCCACTCCTGAAGAGCCTGACACATTCCCCACCATGGACCCTACCTCTAGTCCCTCTTCTGTTGTCCCAGCACAACTACAAAACCCTTCACGGCCATCTCAAAACTCTAAATCTAGCTGCATGGAGAATTCCTTGATTTCCCAACAGATTCTACTCTCCAAGGAGGTGCAGGACGTCATCCTGGAGGCCAGAAGACCTTCTACTAGAAAGGCTTACTCCGCCAAATGGAAACGATTTTGTGCCTGAAATCAAGAAAAGGGACAGAATCCTTGGGTAATAAATATACCTCAAATTTTACAGTACCTTGCTGAGATGTTAAACAATGGACTTTCCTTCTCCTCCATCAAGATCCACACTTCAGCCATTTCTGCACAATACAACACAGATCCTCCTTTATTCTCGCATCCTCTCTTAAGGCAGTTCCTCAGAGGGGCAAAGAATATAAAACTCCCAAGGAAACCACCAGTCCCTGCTTGGGACCTCAACTTCGTATTGGAAAAGCGGACCCTTCCTCCCTTCGAGCCAGCTTCTTCAACAGAGTTACAGTACTTGTCATGGAAAACAGCCTTTCTTCTGGCTATCACCTCAGCACGCAGGGTTTCCGAGCTACAGGCCCTCATGGCTGTGCAGCGATTCATCATTTTCCATCTGGACAGAGTTTCCTTATGAACCAACCCTACCTTTATGCCAAAGGTAGTATCCAGTGTAGCTTTGAATCAGACTATCCACTTACCTACCTTTTATCCTAATCCACAAAACAAAGGAGAAAAACTACTGCATTCCTTGGACATTCACAGGCAACTTTAGTTACTGTTTTGACAGAACAAAGCTATTCAGGAAATCTGAGCAACTCTTTGTGTCCTATGCTGCAGGTGCTCAAGGAAAGGCTATTTCCAAACAGACAATTTCAAAATGGATAGCCCACTGCATACGCTTTTGTTACTCATTTCATGGAAAAACTGTGCCTGCATGCATCAGATCCCACTCCACCAGAGCCACAGCTACCTCTGCAGCCTTCCTCAAGGGGGTCCCTACCAAGGACATTTTGGAAGCAGCCACCTGGAGTTCAGTGCACACTTTCTCCAAGCACTATCACCTCCCACTATACTCAAAATCTAGAGCGGGTTTTGCCACAGCAGTCCTGCAGGGCATCCTAGCTCCTCCTAGTTCCACTTGGTGCCTACCACCCTTACTTAGCTTTGGGATTCCACCCATCTGTTATGACTGCAGCTGTATGCATGATGAACATAGTACAGTTTTGTACCTACCATAAATGTAGATGTTCGAGTGCTCATACAGCTGCAGTCCAGGTTTCCCTCCCTCCATCCCCTCTTAGGACAGGCCTTATGACAAACACTTTTCATATAACCTTTTTGGGGTATTCTTTTATGGTATATTTGCTTGCAACTACTGGTTTTGATTTATCAACATTGCATCTTTGCATAACATTATGTTTGCCTTCCTTCTGGGGGTACCTGACATCTGGGGCAAGAAAAACTGAAGAAAATGGCGTTGGCTGCCTCTTTTATACCCCTGCCGCACTGACGTCAGGCAAGAAGCGACGACAACCGACACCGGACCTAGACTTTGGAATTCGGCCGGATAACCCATCTGTTATGACTGCAGCTGTATGAGCACTCGAACATCTACATTTATGGTAGGTACAAAACTGTACTTTCCTGTTGATGCCATGATTGCACTGAAAAGGAAGTTGCCGAGGTGAGTTCCACTGTTCACCCCCCCCCCCCCGCAAGAAGTCTTGGGCGATGGACAGGTTTGGGAAGCATGTCTATTCTTCAGTGACCTTCACCTTGAAGTCACCGAATTATTTGGCACATTTCACAAGGTTACAGAGGGATTTGATTAAGGAGCTTTCAAATACCCTCTCAGGAGCTGTTTCTCAGGAAGTACAATTGTATTTGACTTCTCAGGTGGCTACCCTGCCATCTATTTCCAATTCATCCATTAGGCTTATTTCACATTTTGCCGAAGGAATCTCAAGGGCAGAGGGTTCAGGCATTTCCATTAGGAGGCATGCCTGGATGCACTTACGTGATTTGGCGCAGAGCTCTTCAAGTCTTCATGTCTTTGTTTGGCCTGAAAGTGAAATGCACTATCCAGGTGAGAGAAGGATGGAAAGACCCTGTCTTCTATGTGCATACATTTTTCAACACCTCAAGGATCCTTTTCCAGGAGTCAACAAGGTAGTCAGAAGATGTGGTTCAGAAAGTCCCTGGAACCTTTACAGGACACATGTGGAGGAAGTTCCCCCAGAGGTAGAGGGGGGAACGCTAATGGTAGACACCAACCCTGAGGCAGAGGTGGCCCACAAAACCAGGGGTTCAGGGATTCTTTCTTTTACAGTCCATTCCAGTGATCCTGAAAAGAGGGGCCCAATTGCCCTCCTCTGGAGGCATTCTGGTGTTGACTGTCCCTGCAGCAGAGAGCCTGGCTAGAAATAGTGGGTACTTTGGTGCAGAGGATTATTTCCGGAGGTTATTTCATACATTTTTCCATTCCTCCTGCAATTTCAAGAAGAATCCCCAATGTTCAACCCAGTTAGAGGAAACGAGCAGAAGTCGAGGTACAAAAGCGGTTAGAAAAAAGCTATCCAGGAGGTCCCACCAGACCCGCTAGAATCTAGAACTTGTTCAAGATTTTTTTTTAGTGACAAAACGGGACTGGAGACTAATTTTGGGTCTCAGCAACTTGAACAAGTCAGTTTGATGCACCAAGTACCAGATGGTCTTTTTTGGGCAAGGACGACCAGATGTGCTCAATAGACTTTCAGGATGTGTATTGTCACATGAAGATGAAAAGGCAATCCAGAAGATACTTGTGCTTCTGGCTGGGAGGAAGCCAGTCCATTATTTGTTCAGAGTTTTGCCCTATGGTCTCACCACAGCCCCCAGGGTGTTTACTAAATGTATGGCAATAGTACCAGCTCATTTGAGACTGCAAGGATTCCAGGTGTTTCCAAATCTAGACGACTGGCTCATTACTGCACTGACCAAGCATCAGTTAACAAGGGCAAAAGATCAAGTTCTCCAGACATGTTCTTTTCTGGGGATAACGGATGCAGCACTAGTACTTTAGCCAGATTTTACATGAAGGTCCTTCAGTCAATGCCAGCAACACCATGTTCGATGCTTTACCAACCTATGTCAACCCCAATACGAATCATCCATGCATGCAAGAGGGATCTCAGCTGATGGATTTAATTGGCTATAGTGACCATGGATGCTTCCTGGTTGGGGAGGGGGAGCATTTTCTGGGGGAAACAATCCAAGGCACTTGGTCCCCTGAAAAGACCAACTTCCATATCAATGTCCTAGAGATGACTGCAGTGCTTTTAGCATTGCAGGCCCCCTCAGAACACTGTCCCTCTGAGGACAATTACAGTTCAAAAAGACAGTATGTCAGTAGTTATGTCAACAAACAAGAAGGAACCAGATCTTCTCCACTGTGTCAAGAAGCTCATTGTGTTGCAATGGGTGATCTCATCCAACCATGTTCTCATAGCAATGCACAATCCGGGGAAGTCCAACATGAAGGCAAACAAGCTGAACAGATGTATTCTTCTACCTCACGAGTGGTCTCTCAACAAGTATGTAGTGGAAGTGATTTTCTGTCAGTGGGCCAGCCTTGTTGTGATCTTTTTTTGCCTCCCCCCTAAACAACAAATGCAGCAGCTACTTTGCTCTAATCCTCCCACAGGGGGAATCACTGAGGGATATTCTTCATGATTAACACACCGATCTACTTTACATTTTTTTTTTTCCAATTCCAAAATTTCTACAGAAAGCTGCCATGTTGAAGAGCAAAGTCATCCTCACTGGACCTTACTGGTCTTGACAGATTTGGTTCCCCTTCCTTTGGCCTCATTTACTTCACCAACCTTGGATTCTGGATCTGACTCCAGACCTTCTGTCTCAGACAGGCATGATTCATCCAGACTTATCAAACCTCAGGCTTACAGCCTGTCTTCCAATTCCCTTAATAGCCAGACAACCTATGCTTTCATCACCTGTCCAGCACATACTTTAATCTTCCTGTCAACCCTCTACGCAAAAGCTCTACTCCAGTAAATGGAAAAAGTTTGTTTACTAGACTCTCCAAAATGTCGATCCTTTTTCAGCTACCATACATGATATCCTGGAGTTTTTGGCTGTACTTTTAAAAGGAGGAGCTAGTTCCTCAACAGGTAAGGTTCACTTAACAACTATATTGAATTTTTGCATTGGATTTAAGATTTCTTCAGTTGCTTCTCATAAGCTCTGCAAAGCCTTTTTGTGAAGCACTCTTCTTTTAAGACCTCCTTTTAAAGACCCTACTCCCCCACGGGAATTAAATCTGATACTGCAGGCACTTACTCATTCCCCTTCGAGCCAGAAGCTAAATGTGACTTTAAATATCTTTCTTGGAATACAATATTTCTAGTAGCCATTACTTCTGCCAGACGAATTTCAGAGATTCAAGCCTCATCTTCAAAATCTCCATACTTAAATTTTCACAAAGCCAGTTACCTTAAACTAATGCATCCTTTCTTCATAAGGTGGTATTGGAATCTAATATTAGTCAGTCCATTAATTTGCCAGTATTATTTCCTAAGTTTGCTAACGAGGCCCAGTACATGTTACATTTATTGGATGTTCACAGACAATTACATTTTTACTTAAATAGAACAAAAGACATCAGAAAATCTGACTAGTTTCTCATTTTCAGAAGGAAAATTGGGAAGGCCAGTTGTCAAAGTAATTTTAGCCATATGGCGTTATTTATAATAAATTGGGCATTACCAAAACAGTTACGGGCCAATTCAACTAGATCCATGGCAACTTCCTTAGTTTTTCAGTTTAGAATTTCCATGGATGATATTTGCACAGAAGTAGTGGGCCAGTCCACATACCTTTGTTACTCATTAGAAATTGGATTTGGTCTCCAGAGGTAAAGCATCATTTGGTTCAGCTGTGCTCAGGAATATCCTTCCTCGAGTCCACCTGGGATTTTAGGTAGCTGGGGATTCTGTCCCATCAATTGAAGATGAGTGAAAATTGACATCGGATAAAGAAGTTATGTACTCACCATAATGTTCTGTCTTTGTTGTCCATTTTCATTTTTCTTAAACTCCTGGAAGATGGTTTATGGGCATTATTGTCTTATATCGAGCTCCAGATATAGTCTTCCTATTTGTGTACAAATATTTCCTTCCTAATCAGCAAATGAGATCTGAGGTACTTGGGACTGGAGCATTGTGGGTAAGGGAGGAACTTGAGAGTTTTTGGTTGCCACGAGCTGTAGTATTGGCCGAGTCAGAGCCAAAGGGATCGGATCCGAACCCATCAGTTGAGGAAAAGTGAAAATGGACAGCACAGCTGGAACATTATGGCAAGTACATAACTTTTAAATTATGAAAAAAAAAAGTTGGTATGTCATCATTTGACTAAATTGTTGCTTGCTAGTGATTTTTTGTTATTGGGTAAGGACAGGCAGGTATGCCCATTCATGAATAAGTACTAAATGAATGATAACGTAAACGCTGTAATATTGCCCTTTGTGCACTCTTTAATGTCCTTGTGCACATGCAGTGGGATTGTTGTCCCTTACATCTTCACTTTGTGTTTCTTACATTTTCTAGTATTTTAAATAAGTGAATTTTGGCAGAATGTCCTTTCTGTGTACAAGAGTAAAAAATAAAAGTAAGAACCCGTTTTCTGGATAAGCACTGATGTTCTGAAGAGGATGTTTTGTACAAGTATTAAGAGTTTAATGTTGCTTTGACAGCAAATTCCAAATGCACACAAGGACTGGGTGTGTGCCTTGGCCTATGTACCCACACGTCCAATGTTGCTAAGTGGCTGTCGTGGGGGCATGCTTAAAGTGTGGAACGTGGACACCTTCACACCAGTTGGGGAGATAAGGGGCCATGATAGCCCTATCAATGCGATTTGCACAAACACCAAAAGCATCTTTACGGCTTCAAGGTACGTTATTTCTTGTTCTTTGTGGCTACCATATCAGTCCTTTTATATCAGAAAATATTTTTAAGTAAATCATCTGCTATTGTAAGGCTTTGTAAGCATAGTTATTGGGTGGAATGAAATTCATCCCCAGTAGTTGTAATCCATAATAGGACGGATGGCTTGTTTGTTATTCTCTGCTGTTTAGACTTGTAGTGTTGAGTAGTAGTAACACAGAGGCTTCCATACGTTTGCTCATTACCTTTTTGACAGCTGTATAGGAAATTACTTTTTTTTTTTTTTAGTTCACCAGAGTTCTAGTCAGGATGTAGGTAGCCTTGTTTCACATCTGTTTCCATTTGCTAGAGAACATTGCATTTAGCAGTCACTGTAGTAACCAATGGTTTCCTCTTCTTTGTGGGCCTGCACCCAGGGGGCTTTCTTTTAACCCAGGGTTTACTTCAGGGTGTGTTTTTTGTAGTACAGCTATGTAACAAGACTTGCCCAACTCAGGCATCCATTTCAACAGTTATCATGTTTTGCTCATTGGCTAGACAGACACTTGGTGGCTTCACTTTTCACTCCTTTCTTTCCTCGTTGATTAGAGTTTGGCTAATGCTTGATGCATCAGGCTGCACTTCCTGTTTTTCATTTAGCGTACCTTTTTCCTTGTTTTTTTTTTGCATTAGTCACATCATCATGCTGTTACCAAGTGTATATGTGAAAAGGATCCTGTTGTAGCATGCAGGTTTGAAGTTACAGTTCTGTTCAAACAGTACAGTTATGAGTGCAGCTGATCAACTGGGTTTGAGAAGGATGAAATTATTTGCCGGTTTACATGAAATAGCCTAGCATTCCCATTTGTTTCCTTATAACAAAGCCAGAGTCAAAATCCGATGGTCGTAAAGCATCTAGGAGTCAGCAGATCGCAAAATGTTCCTTCTGAAGGTAAAGACAAGCCATCACAGCAAATCTTGTATAAAGCCCAAAGATGAACCTTGATTTTCCTTTAATAGGCATGCCGTATGTACATCTGAAAAGTCCAACTATTAGTATAATTAGTAACTGTCCAGGGGTTAGGGCCCTTGATTTTCTTTTAACAGGCACGCCCTATGTACATCTGAAAACCCAACTATTAGTATAATTAGTAACTGTCCAGGGGTTAGGGCCCTTGATTTTCTTTTAACAGGCACGCCCTATGTACATCTGAAAACCCAACTATTAGTATAATTAGTAACTGTCCAGGGGTTAGGGCTGCCATTTGAGATTGTCTGATTGGTTACTGAACCACAGGGAGGTTAAGCTCCCTCTGGGCAACTGTACCTGCTCATTATTCTGTCACCACCCACATTGGCCATCCAGAGAAGTGACCAGCTGCTGTGTAGGAGATAAGTCCACTACTCATTAACTTGTCAGAGCCACCTGCTGTCTAGGTCAGTACTGCAGGGGTAAAATAGTTGCCAGTCATGAACTTGGCAGAAGAGGCATCGACAATCGTATCAGCAGTGCTGATAAAAAATCACCAGGGATTCATAGGATCATAAGACCCTACGAGATTACTAGGCTATCGACCCAGAGGTCATTTCAAACCTAGCCATTTCATCCCAATGTAATACCATAGAAATGTTAGTTACTACCCAAGATTGCATTTAGTAATGACTGCCCATGTCCAGGAGGGTTGTGGGTGCACTTTTCCTGGTAAGAATTTACGGTGCCCCATCTACTCGTCCAGGTTCCTTTTGCGCAGTGTCATAGAGGTGCTCTGTTTTAAATGAATATGCAGCTTATTCCAAAGATGCAGCAGTCGCTGGGAGATATCTGCCCTATTCAAGTCACAGGCCATATTTAGGTCCCTGGAATGGGTGGCCCTAGTCCCGTTTGATTTATGGATATGCAACAAGTTCATTAGGTTCGGGTATTTGATTGCTCTGTAAGCTAGGCATAAGTATCCCCTAAGAAGTCTATATGATACAGAGTAAAGTGACAGGGATGTTAGCTGGTCTCTGTACGGCATGTACTGGAGCCCCTTAATCATCCTTGTTAAAAACCTCTGAGGTCTTTCCAATTGTTGCAGGTGCTTTTTATGGTACATGCCAAATGGGGCATTATACTCTATTATGGGCCGGATTAGTGCCAACTATAGAGGGCTTATAACCTCTTTTGCTCTCGAGGTGATGCCTTTACTAATCAAGTGTGCTATGTAGAACGCCTTCCTTACCACAGTAGACACATGGTGGTCGAAGTTAAGGTTGCGTTCAACTTGTGAACCCAAGTCCCTTACCACTTCATGGGTACTTAGGGTATTGCTGTTGATGTGATAGTGTGAAGGGACATTGTTTATGCCGAAGAGAATGATGATGCATTTCTTTCCATTCAGTGTGAGACCATGACCAAGAAACCAGTCATTGGTCTGTGTAAGACCTTCCTGGAGTATACTGACATCATTTGGGGATTCAGTAATTGCACCCAGTTTGCAGTCGTCTACAGACTTCAGCTGCAACACCTTAGTTTTGACCTGAACATCAGCAAAGTATATACCAAACAGTAGGGGGCCCAGCACTGGCCCCTGTGGCACCCTGCTGGTAACGGGTCTGGTTGATGTGGAGTTGCCCACTTTGATAGTGTGTGTCTGGTTTGTGAGCCAGTTAGCAACGCACCTTACAATGAAGGGGTTTACATTCAGTTTGCCAAGTTTATCAGTAATGCCTGAGTGTGGGATTGTGTGAAAAGCCTTTGCCAAGTCGAGGTATGCTGTGTGCACAGATTTGCCCTCATCAATGGCCCTAGTCACATTTTTGAAAAAAATTCACAAGATTCAACAGGCAAGATCTGCCTTTGACAAAACCAAATTGGGTAGGATCCAAGGTTTGGAGGTCATGTATGTTTTTATGAGATCAATAGTGATACATTCCATGGCCTTACAGATGAGTCTGGTCAGGCCTATGGGTCTTTAATTCCCTGGGTCTGTTGCTAGGCCACCTTTGTGGAAGGGAGTAACTGTTGCTGTTCTCCATTCTGCATGAACAAAGCCTGTGGTTAGATTATGATTGAAAAAGGTACATAATGGTCATGTTAGTTCCTGTTTTATTCTGCTTAGAAGACAGCATGGGATGCCATCTGGTCCCATAGAGGCAATGTTTTTTCCCTTGGACAAGGCTTTGATGACCTGTTCAGATATGTAGGGTGGGTGGGGGGAGTTTGGTGTAAGGTTTGTGATAGATTTTGGGGGGGATAGAGGAATGAAATTTTCACAAAACCTATCCGTTAGCAGGTTTATTATCTCTGTGGAGTCGGTGTGTGTGATACCATTGGTCACTAGTTCTGCACATACTTGGGTCCTACTTTTTAGGCTATATGTGTAGCTGTAAAAGACCTTATGGGTTATCCTTGGCTGTGCTACCTAAGTTTCTCAAAAAGGACCTTAGAGGATTTAACAAGTTGTCTTATTTGCCTATTGAGGCTGAGGAGGGGGCTTTTCCATTGCTGGGGTCTCACCGTTGTTTTCATGGACGGCAATGTTTTGCATTTATTGTAAAGTTTTTTGATGCTGGATGCCCACCATGTTGGCTTATTTTTACCTGGAGCTCTGGCTTTGACTCTTTCTGGTACAACTGAGTCTATGCACTTGTGGAAATTGTTGTACAGGGCTTTAGTGTAAGTTTCAGTGTAGTTACCACTTCCAGCTAGGGTGGGGCTCAGAATGCATTTATACCTTCACCTAGGAGGGCATAGTATGCCTTGGTGGAGTTTTAATTTGATTTCACCCTTTGTGAGTTCTCATGTTAGTGTCTGTTCGTAGGTGAGTGATTTGTGGTCAGTTTTAACTAATGATGGTCCAACAGTTGTGGTGGTGCATCTGTTTGACATGTTAGTGAGGACCAGATCTAGTATGTTTGTTCCTCTTGTCAGGGTATGAACAATTTGTTCCAGGGTATTTGAGTTAACAAAGTCAAGGAGCTTTTGGGCTAGTGGGTTAGGGCTAATGTAGGTGTCCCAGTCAATGGTGGGATAATTGAAATACGCCATAACCAAAATGTTTGGTAATATTTGGATTGTCTCCAGTTTGGTCAAGTAGGCTTCATGCATGTCATGACCCATGGAGGGGGATCTATAACTGACTATGACTTGAATTGGGGGGGGGGGTTCTTACCCACAGTAACCTGAACTTGGAGTAACATCATGGAGTTGTTCAGTCTAACTAGACAGGAGGTGAATGTCTCTCTCATATAGATGGAAACACCAATTCTTCTGGTTCTCACACATTCATTTTGTGGTCTGAAAGTGTGGAAGGCTTTGTAGCCTTGCAAGTCCAGGGTACTCTCTGAGGCCTTGCACCAGGTTTCCATGACTGCACAGACATCCACATCATCCAGTGAGAGAAGTACTTCCAGGATGTGCAGTTTTTGGTTTAAGCTCCTAGCTTTTAACAGCATGACCCTTATTTTGTTATGATTGGCAAATTTCACATCAGTTTGTTTTCGAGACCTTGCCTAAAAAAGCACTATGCGGGAGGCAGGAGCCTTTGCCAGCAACCGAAAGCCTAGAGGTGCCAGGCGCAAACTGTCTCTGGCAAAGCAGCTAGGCTTGTTGACCATGGCTTTCCAGACTCAGGAACTGGATCCTCTTCAAATGATACCAAAAACTAAGCCAATTATTGAAATCAATCAATTTTTTGTTTACACTGTGGCATCATTCTAGGTGAGGGTAGTATGCTGCTCAAGGCTAGGGACATACCTGCCTGGGACATGTACTCAGAGATCTCCGTCATGTCTCTCTCCATATAGTTCAGTGAGGTACATCTCAGGTCATTCACTCCAACATGAACTATGACAGCCATAATGGTAGTTGTTGCCGAGAGACCTAAGTGCATGCGTGATCTCACGAATCCTGGCATCAGTCAGCTGACCATGCCTCTCCTTGTCCAGCCTGGTGAGGGGACATCCGTGTTTCTCACTATTGAGTCTCCAATGACTAAAATATTTGATTTTGAGTGCTACGCCTTATGGTTGTGGTAGGAGACACTGGTGTTGCTGTGTGTCATGGTTGCTGTGGGTACTGTGTTAGCTGTAGCAGTCTTTTGTTTTGGAGTTCTCTGGTGTCTCGGTAGGTTTTTGGGAGAACCTCCCAGTATGTTAATTTTATGTGTTGGATGCCTACTATGTGTATGAGTAATGGTACTATGTGCATGTGTAGTGTTGGGTGGGCTGGCAACCTCTTCCGTGTTACTGTTTTGAGTGTGAGAGAGCATGGATTTAAGATTCTTGGTTGTAGTTAAATCTCTCACACTCTGTACTAGAGTGACTTATTAGTAGAGGGTCTTCTGTGTACACGAGGCAATTGCTACACTCTCTCAAGAGATCCAAGTCAACAAGGTTGGCAGGAGAAACAAGGGTGGTCCAACTGGCCATAATGCTAGGTTGAAGACTGTTGTCAATAGATGGGCTTTTCAGGATCAGTCAAGGAGGAGCTCAGTGGATGGATATTTCTGCCTGGTTTTTTTTGGGGGGGGGGGTAATTTAATATGTTTCAGCTCACTAATAGTGTTTCTTTGACTGGGAAAGTGCTAAGGATGAGGGCTACATAATGTGCTACAGCTGTAACTAAGGGAAAAACTGTTGCATCTGTCCAGCTATGGTGCACAATTGCATGGCACTATACAATGCTGCGTGACATGCAATCAACTAGAAAACTGCTCAAATGCAGGGCTTAAATACCAAAAGCTAAATACTTGAAACAAACTTTAAAAAGGTTCAAAAGGACCAATTAGGATGCTTATTCCAAGCCCTAGACCAACCACCCTTCACCAGACAGGTTCCAGTCAACACAATCCTCTCAGTAGAGTGCAGAAAGTCTCCTTCCAATCCAAGATGGCCTGGAAAACATGCTCGGAACAAACGGGCACTACAAACAGGTCCATATGCAGCAAACCTGTGTCTGGGTTATGCTACAGCTACTAGCTACCCCAGCTTCAGCGGGAACCACTAGAGAATGTTCAACGCAGCAGAAAAATAGCAGTGAGACACTGTTTAAAACAGCAGAAAATCAGCAAGGAGGCTCTAAAGAATGTTTTAACTGGTTAACAAATCAGTTGTAACACTGCTTGGTGGGAAAACCAGAACAAGCAGAACAAATTGCTTTGTAACATTGAAAAACACCAGCTAATACTTAAACAGTAAAAATAGCAAAAAGGGCTTGATAGTGAAAACAGCACTACATTTTTATTTAACAGGCACAGTAAGGCAGACTGTTGCAGTACAGCAGTGTGGATTAGTACACAGTATATAACTACAGTATTAAAGTAGGTGACAGGCAATAAAAAAGTGCAGTGAACAGTATAAATTAGCACAAAAACAGACAGCTTATTTTTTTCGAAGCTCAGAAGCCTGTAGTCATCTGGTGCATCAGCTCAGAGTTATGGCTGGTAGCCCACCTCAGTTCAGCTCTGTACAAAAAAGCAGAAGCTTTCACTAGTTTCCAATTTTACATTATTTTAGTCAACCTGTCTGTTGACTCCTAAGATTTGAATAACTTAAGCTTGTTCGCTTTTTTGCTGTGTTCAGTTCTGGGTACTACTTAGCAGGTGTGAGTACTTACCCAGTTTCACAAGTCTGCTACAGCCAACTACAGTGTAACAGGTTGTTTGGGGGATAGTGACATTAGTCTCATTACTGTTTTGGGGGGTGAAAGTGACATTAGTCTCATTACTGTTTTGGGGGAGTGATAGTGGCATTAGTCTCATTACTGTTTTGGGGGGTGAAGGTGACATTAGTCTACTGTTTTGGGGGGTGAAAGTGACATTAGTCTCATTACTGTTTTGGGGGGTGAAAGTGACATTAGTCTCATTACTGTTTTGGGGGGGTGATAGTGACATTAGTCTCATTACTGTTTTGGGGGGTGATAGTGACATTATTCTCATTACTGTTTTGGGGGGGTGATAGTGACATTAGTCTCATTACCGTTTGGAGGGTGAAAGTGACAGTCTTATTATTGTTTTGGGGTGATAGTGACATTAGTCTGATTACTGTTTTGGGGGGTGATAGTGACATTAGTCTCATTACCATTTGGGGAGTGAAAGTGACATTAGTCTCATTACTGTTTTGGGGGGATGATAGTGACATTAGTCTCATTACTGTTTTGGGGGGATGATAGTGACATTAGTCTCATTACTGTTTTGGGGGGGTGATAGTGACAGTCTCATTACTGTTTTGGGGGGGGTGAAAGTGACAGTCTCATTACTGTTTGGGGGGTGAAAGTGACATTAGTCTCATTACCGTTTGGGGGGTGAAAGTGACAGTCTTATTATTGTTTTGGGGGTGATAGTGACATTAGTCTCATTACTGTTTTGGGGGGGTGATAGTGACATTAGTCTCATTACCATTTGGGGAGTGAAAGTGACATTAGTCTCATTACTGTTTTGGGGGGGTGATAGTGACATTATTCTCATTACTGTTTTGCTGCTTCCACCTTTCTGAGATGCACAGAAAGAAACCAGTTGTATGCAGGGATTCCTTCCAAGAGTTAGTGTGTGTGTGTGTGTGTGTGTGTGTGTGTGTGTGTGTGTGTGTGTGTGTGTAGGGGGAGATCTTCCTTATAAAAGCCCTGAATCCCTTAAAAAGATGACATCATCCTTATAAAAACCACAATCGGGGACTTTATGGAAAATTATTGTACTGGTTCCTGGAGTCAACCCATGATGATCCATCATTTGAGCTGGGGATATCAGCACCTGATGATGCAGACAGCTAGGGATATCAGCACCTGATGATCCATCATTTGGGGGGGGTGCTTCTGTTTGATGCAGACAGCTAGGGATAGCACCTGATGATTCATCATTTCGGGAGTGCTTCCATTTGATGCAGACAGCTAGGGATAGCAGCACCTGATGATCCATCATTTGGGGGGTGCTTCCATTTGATGCAGACAGCTAGGGATATCTGAACCTGACGATCCATCATTTGGGCGGGGAGGGGGGTGCTTCCATTTTGGTTCATAGGTAGGTACTAGGCTATCGACCCGAGGGCCAAAGCAAACCTAGCCAAGAGTGTATTGGCTTTTGCCACCCATGTATTGTTAAATTTCTGCCCCTCTATCGAGCAGTGCCCCACATATAATCCCAGGGGTGAATTTCCCATCACCCATCCACTTATCAAGGTTTTTCTTGAAGAGTGCTAATGAGCTCTGCTTGATGTGGATGGGAATTTTGTTCCAGAGCATGGGAGGTCTTTGGGACAAGAATATATCCCTCCAGCATGTCCTATTTATTGTTGTGGTGAGGTTTAGGTCCCTAGAGCGTGTAGCTCTGGGAGATGGGGATTTCAAGTGGGGCATGTCCAATAATTCTGGGTTTGACATAGCTTTGTATGTCAGGCAGAGAGGTCTCCTTGGAGTAAGTGGTATGCGACCAAGTAGAGTTTGAGTTTCTTGAGCCGGTAGGCATAGGGCAATTCTTTGAGGCCAGCAGTCCTCTTGGTGAGGTACTTTTGGGGCATCTCAAGTTGTTGTAGGTGTCTTGTATGGTACATCCCAAATGAGGCATTGTACTCAATGAGGGGTCTGATAAGTGATGCGTAGAGGGGAACAATGACTTCCTTATTTCTAGATGCGAACCCTTTTGTGATTAAGTGGGCCACGTAGAAAGATTTTCTGACCACTGTGGCAATGTGGTTATCAAAGGATAGGCTACTATCCACTTGGATCCCAGGTCTCTTATCACACTTTGTGTTACGTGCACTTCTCCCTATTTGGTAATTCATGGGTGCCTTGTTTTTACCAAAGGGGATAACAATGCACTTTTTGGAATTTAGCTTGAGGCCATGATTTTGGCCTTGCAGACCAGGCTTGTCAGGCTAATAGGTCGATAGTTCCCCGGGTCTGTGGTGGTACCTCCTTTGTGGAGTGAGATAACCGTTGCTGTATGCCATTCTGTGGGCACATAGCCTGTGGTGAGGCTGTGATTGAACATGGAATTTAGATGGGGGGGCTAGTTCATTTTGGATTTTATGTGAGACACACCCTGGGATGTTGTCCGCTCCCATGGATGCTGTGTTTTGGGCTTTAGAGAGTGCCATTTTTACCTGTGTGTTTGGGATTGCTGGAGCTCTGCAACCATCTGGCATAGTTATAGGCCCTTGGGAGGTGAGGGGGGAGTAAAGTTTGCACTGAACCTATCTGCCAGTATGTTGGCAATATCAGTTGCCTCTGTATATTTTGTGCCATTCTGTTGTAGCTCGGTGCAGATCTGGGTGTTGCCATGGAGATTCTTGACATAGCTAAAGAATGCCTTGTGGTGGTCTTTGGAATCCGTGGCAATTTTTCTTTCAAAATTAGCTTTGGAGGATTTTATGAGAGATCTTAGTTTCTTACTGAGGCCCGTCATTGAGTTCCTCCATACCTGGGTTTTTACTTTCTTCTGCAACAGTTTCTTCCTTCTGTTGTAGAGTTTGTTAATGGCAGGGGACCACCAGATCAGCTTCCTTTTTTGGAGGATAGCGTTTTGGTTTTGTTGGGGATAGCATGATCCATGCACTCATGCAGGTGCTTGTAGAGTGCATTTGTGTAGGATTCAGCAGTCGTGACTGTATTTGACTGTGTTATCCATCTGCAGGGGCGTCACAAAGTTAGTCACCTCAGTTTTGAGTAGTGTGAAGTTCGCTTTGGAAAATTTTTTTACGATGGTTTCCTTGTGTGGGGGTGGGGTTGGGATGTGGATGTCTAGGGTGATTAGTTTATGCTCTGATCTAACCAGCAAGGAGTAGATCTTGGATGTTGAACACCGGTCACGCATGTTGGTAATGACCAGGTCCAGAATATTGCTGCCCCTGGTGGGGGTGTTTACAATTTGATCCAGGGTGTTAGAGTTTATAAATTCCAGGAATTGTTGAGCAAGGGGGTTAGTACAAGAGTAGTTTTCCCAGTTTATGTTAGGGTAGTTGAAATCGTCCATTATTATGGTATTTGGACCATCATTTTTTCCAATGTCCCCAGGAACGAGGAGTGAGGGTCCTGGGTCATGGTGGGGGATCTATAACAAGCTACAATTTGGAGTGCATTTTTGCCCTGGGTTAGTTGCACTCGGACGATTTCAGAGGCATCGTGTTTTGCAGCTAGTCTGGAGGTGTGGATGTCCTTGATGAATATGGACACACCTCCGCCCTTCATGTTTCGGTCTGAGTTTTGTGGCCAAAACGTGTGGTATGAATTATAGCCTGGTAATGCTGGGATGCTCTTGGGAGGCTTGAACCAGGTCTCAGTCACTGCACACACATCGATGTTCTCCATTTTGAGGAGTGCCTCTAGTGAGTGCATTTTGAGGTTTAGACTCCTAGCACCGAGTAGCATTGCCCTCAGTTTTTTGTTACTTGTAGCTCTTATGGTGGTGGGTTTGTTTTTTGAGCCTTGCCTTAAAAAGGCACTATATTGGCAGCAAGAGCCTTGGCCAATATCCTGAATCCCAGGGCTGACAGGTGCAGGCCATCTCTAGAGAAGCATCGTGGCCTGTCAAGTATGTCATCCCAGGCAGACCAATACTGGATCCCCTTTGAATGACACCAGAAGCTTAGCCAATTGTTGAAGTTGATCATCTTATCCTTGTACTGTGGTATCATTTTTGGTGAAGGCAGGATGCTACTCAGAGCTAGGGTCATACCTGCCTAGGCTACAAGATCGGAGACGTCTTCCATCTCTATATTCATGTAGTCCAGTGTGGTATGTCTCGGGTCATTTACACCAACATGGACTATGACAGAGTCATATTCGTACTTGCCTTGTAGTGACCTGAGTGCATGTGTTATGTGGCGGATTCTGGCACCCGACAAGCAGCTGACGGTAACCTTCTTTTTGTCCCGCCTGGTGAGTGGGACGTCTGTGTGTCTGACTAGAGTCACCTATCACTAGTGTGTTGGGCATGTTGTTTTTGCCTTATGGGCTGTGGTTGTGCGGCACACCGAGTTTATGGGCTATGTGTTGTTTGGGGTGTGTTGGTGGGAGGAGGTTGCTTGTGTGTCTGCTTTGGAGGTCTCTGTTGCCTAGGCAGATTTCGATTTTTAATCGGAGCCTCTGTATACATCTTGGTGTTTCTATGTGTGGGTTTTGAAGGTGTTGGTTTAGTTGGTCTATGTGTTGTGAGTGGGGTGTTGTGAGTTGTTACCTTCTCCTTTTGACTGTTTGTTCCAGTCTTGGTTGGAGAGAGAGCTTTGCCTCTAGATTGGCTGTATAAGTGCATCTCTCACAAGTGTTAGTGTTTGGTGGTAGGAGGAGAGGGTTGCCTGTGTACATGAGGCAGTTGTAGCATTGCCTCAAGATGCCCAGGCTCATCATGTAGGCTGGAGAGTACACCAGGAGCTGTCTCTTGGACATGCCTGAATAAGTAGGGAAGTATAAAGACTATTCCCTTCTGGCAGATGCAGGGGTTGAGTGCTTAGTGCTGCAGTAGATTTAGAACAAGCGCTGGGCTGAAAGGTGCAGGTCTGAGTGCTTTAGGCTGAAAGACTGACAAGTTATTAGGGAAAAACTAAAGAGCAGACTTTGTGGAGCCGGGGATAGCTAAGCCCAGCTAACCAGCGCTGCGTCGTCCGCAAAACCTTGCAAATGCAGGTTTTTATAGCAAAATGGCCAATAAACTACAAATTCTGAGCTGAAAACCACTCCTCCAGGAACAGATAGGCTGCTCAAAGCTCCCCACTCTCACTGGTGAACAGAGAAACTTCCTTCTATCCAAGTAAGGTATGGGTTAACACAGAAACTGCAATACAGCCCTGGATTCAGCAAACTCTGAAAACTGGACTCTACTAGCTTCAGAAAGGCGGGGAACAAGCATAGGATAGCTTATTTTTTGTTTTTTTAAGACGTTAAGGCAGTTAAAACAAAATAATCACTTTAAAGTACAGAAAAATGGCTATTGCACTTGAGTGTGTAGCCTACAACAGTAAAAACAGTTTAAATGCTCAAAAAATTATTTTAAAGTACAAACATAAGTAAGTACAATTAAACAGTTGCAATAGGATTTTTAGTATCAAATAAATACTAGAAACCGAGTGTTTAGGTGGAATTAGCAATTACTACCAAAAAACAAGCCAAGCAAGTACTTAAACCAGGTCACCTGGGCAGGTTCTTGCTGAGCTGATACTCTTGATGCAGAGAACTAGGGATATCACCACCTGATGACTCATTATTTATTTCATTTATTTCCAGTTTGATATCAGGGGAGGTCCACTGGGCTCAGGGAGCCAGTTTTCAGTGGAGGCCCGGGGAGAAAAGCTCCATATTACATAGTAAAACTAAGCAAAGTATAATAGCAAAATTAAAGAACATTCATTACATAATAGATTAGAGAACAAGTTGTACATTGGTTATGAAGCATCTAAAATTGTATGATGGCAGTAAAGAAATTTCTTCCCAGAAAGGGGAGAATAAAAGGTGGAAGGTACATTATTTACAATGTATACATTTATTATGATATTGATGCATTCAGAGAGAGGCAGTTGTATAATAGGAAAAGCTGGAGAACATACATTACATTTTAAGTTCGAGACAAGTTGTTCTTTGGTTACATAGCATCTAAAATTGTAAGATGGCAGTAATGAGAATCAGTCCCAGAAAGGGGAGAATAAAAGGCAGAAAGTAAACGATTTACAATATATACATTCAAGATATTGATGTTACATTACATTATATTCAGAAGGAGGCAGTTGTTGAGGTAATTAGTATGAAGTAGAGTTACTAGCAGGTTAGGTGGGGAGAATGCAATTGCATTTCCAATTATGGGAGAGGTAGGAATGGAGCTGGGTTTTAAAGTGTTCAAAGTTTTCAGAAATTCGTAGAGAAGGAGGGAGTGAATTCCATTTTTTGCTAAAGAAAAGTACAGCAGAAGCTGACCAGCAGGACGGTCTGGTTTGTGTACAGTAATTAGATTTTGGTGGGCAGATCTTAGAGTTCTGTGTGGGGTGTATGATGGTAAGATGTTAGTGCTGGGCATTTAGTTGGTTTAAGTATTGGCTTGTGGGCTGTAGTGGGTTGGAGGTAGTCAAGGTAGTTGGGGGGGAGTTCTAGCAAATTTTGCAGGCAGAGAGCAGTACAGTGGTGGGAGGAGTATTTGGATTTGGTGGCAGATTTTGAAATTTTGTTATAACAGATTTCCAGTTTGGAAGAGACAGAGGAAGATAGGTTGGTTAGCAGGGGAGTGCACCGTACAATAGTGACGGTAGTAAGTAGGTAGTGGCGAGGGTTTGTCTTGTAGAAGGAGAGAGAAAGTGAATGTTTCTGTACAGCATGCCAAGTTTTTGATGTGTTTTCTTAATATTTTGCTGAATATGTGATTCATCATTTGGGGAGTGCTTCCATTTGATGCAGAGAGCTAGGAATATCAGAACCTAATGATCCATCATTTGGGGGGTGCTTCCATTTGAATGCAGACAGCTAGGGATATCAGCACCTGAGGATTCATCATTTCGGGAGTGCTTCCGTTTGATGCAGACAGCTAAGGGATATCAGCACCTGAGGATTAATCATTTGGGGAGTGCTTCCATTTGATGCAGACAGCTGGGGATATCAGCACCTGAGGATTCATCATTTGGGGAGTGCTTCCATTTGATGCAGACAGCTAGGGATATCAGCACCTGCAGATTCATCATTTGGGGAGTGCTTCCGTTTGATGCAGACAGCTAAGGGATATCAGCACCTGAGGATTCATCATTTGGGGAGTGCTTCCGTTTGATGCAGACAGCTAGGGATATCAGCACCTGAGGATTCATCATTTGGGGAGTGCTTCCGTTTGATGCAGACAGCTAAGGGATATCAGCACCTGAGGATTCATCATTTGGGGAGTGCTTCCGTTTGATGCAAACAGCTGGGGATATCAGCACCTGAGGATTCATTTGGGGAGTGCTTCCGTTTGATGCAGACAGCTAAGGGATATCAGCACCTGAGGATTCATCATTTGGGGAGTGCTTCAGTTTGATGCAGACAGCTGGGGATATCAGCACCTGAGGATTCATCATTTGGGGAGTGCTTCCGTTTGATGCAGACAGCTAAGGGATATCAGCACCTGAGGATTCATCATTTGGGGAGTGCTTCCGTTTGATGCAGACAGCTGGGGATATCAGCACCTGAGGATTCATCATTTGGGGAGTGCTTCCATTTGATGCAGACAGCTGGGGATATCAGCACCTGAGGATTCATCATTTCGGGAGTGCTTCCGTTTGATGCAGCCAGCTGGGGATATCAGCACCTGAGTATTCATCATTTGGGGAGTGCTTCCGTTTGATGCAGACAGCTAAGGGATATCAGCACCTGAGGATTCATCATTTGGGGAGTGCTTCCGTTTGATGCAGACAGCTAGGGATATCAGCACCTGAGGTTCATCATTTGGGGAGTGCTTCCTTTTGATGCTGACAGCTAAGGGATATCAGCACCTGAGGATTCATCATTTGGGGAGTGCTTCCGTTTGATGCAGACAGCTGGGGATATCAGCACCTGAGGATTCATCATTTGGGGAGTGCTTCCGTTTGATGCAGACAGCTAAGGGATATCAGCACCTGAGGATTCATCATTTGGGGAGTGCTTCCATTTGATCATTAAGTGCCTCCTGGAGTTAGCTGAGGTGGATGAACCATCTTTCTGAACCGCACTCCAGTGCTGCCTTCCCTACTGTATTTTATGGTGAAATGTTTGTATTGGACGCATCTTGCTTGCTCAGACATATGTTCTAGTCCATGTTGCTTCTATTTATGATTTCCATCTGGGTTGTAATAACATTCCCCATTCCCAGAACAGCGTCAATCGAACTGTTTGAGAGGTTCACTCTCCCTCACATCTCAGTTTTCGGTCTGTATAACTTAGTTTACTACTTTGTGAACCTCATGCACGTGGGGTTTGTCATTGTTGCTTTTGGACGACTTTTTACTGGCTGTATCAGATTAGTTTACTACTTTGTGAACCTCATGCACGTGGGGTTTGTCATTGTTGCTTTTGGACGACTTTTTACTGGCTGTATCAGATTAGTTTAGTACTTTGTGAACCTCATGCACGTGGGATTTGTCATTGTTGCTTTTGGACGACTTTTTACTGGCTGTATCAGATTTGAAAGATTCGTCATCAGTTTGACTCTTCATTAGTTTCTTTAAGGAGAGTGTAACTGTGATGGGAAATCCAAGTCCATTGACAGATAAAAGGCTCATGCATTGTCCCGATGTGCATGGGAAGCTCCAGTTACAGCATTGTTTGTGTCTTGGGTCACAAGATGGCTAAACACCAACAGGATTAACAAGTGCATTGTTTGTAAGCATCTTAAGTTTGTTAAATCTTTGATACACAGTTACTGCAATATGGGGCTGGTGGTACTTTGCTAGCATCTGTCTGTGCAGCTGTGATTTGGGCTGATCTGCACATGAACGAAGTACCATGTGCTAATGTGGTCTGTAGAGAAGACATTCCCTTGGCAAAGCCATACTTCAGGGATGTGTTAGACAGTGCACGGTGAACTTGTATGTTTCCCTAACTTCAGCTTGGGATTTGGACATGTTATGGATCTGCTGTAGCAGGTACCTTTTATAGGAACGTAGAGCTGCTTAGTGTACTGCTCGATCTTTACAGGCCTGTTGTAGCATTTTGTTGAATTTCTCTCCCCATTTTCTTGCCTTTTGAGTCATTGTCATGGGCGTCACAAATCTCTAGTGACCTCTGGTGCATTTATTTTGCTAAAAGAGGGCCCATTTATGACAGTTATGCAGAGACCGAAAGGAATCTGCCAAAACAGGCATGCAGTTTAGGCTTTCTGTCTTCCATTGACTCTCCTACAGTGAGTTACTCTTCATCGAATTTTGACTATCAGATCCTTTTAAAGCTATTTTATTTCTAGTCTCACCGTTTACCCTACAACAGACCTCTCCCTCTTACTATCTTTATTGCACTATTGGTTTTGTCCACTAGGTGGCACCCTTACCTGGTTCTACCTCCATCTATCTTTCCCACTATTTCCTAACATAACATGGCAGACTAGCCTTTGTTTTCCTAGTCTTGCCAATATCTTAACTCACTCTTAATCTTCCTATACTACCTTAGCTTTTTAGCCAGCTTTATACCTTTACGTTCTTACTTCCAACTACAACCTGTGCCATATCTTATTCCTTTCTCTATACATGGTATAATTTAGGACCTTCCTGTCCTATTAGTGTTACTTATTATCCAACTTTTTAACCTCAAACCCTCTACACCTAGCACCCACCTATCCTCATACTAACTATCCTCCCACTGAGCCCAATCTCTTCCCCTTACCTATTACCTTACTTACCCTTTAAAAGCTTCTTTCACTGATTGATTCTTCTCCTATCGCTTCTTCCCTTCTCTTGTCTCCACCCGCTCCATTCGCCCTGCGGGCTCACTCCGCTCCCCTACCCCACCCCCAATTCCCACCCACCCCCAGGGGCCCTAGACTTATACCTCATAGCCACACCCTCTTTCCAACACCAACCAATAAAACAGATCTATCAGTCTCACCTACTACACACACCCTTCCCCCACAAAACCAAACACAAACTCAGACTTAAAGCAACATAACCTTCTCATATATCTTTAATTCACTTCTTATTAGTTCTACCTATTTTTCTTTTAATTCCCATTATCTCACCAAGCATTATGCTCACATTAGCTAAATATACTACTACCAAAGCTCTTCTCTTTTCTAGTCTCATATTTTTTCTCACCTCATCTTATCTCTTAACCTCACTTACACATCAAACTTGTTCTCACCTTCACTATCCTTATAAACAAACAACCATTCAACCACCTAATACCCCTCACCAGCACATAAATATAACTTCCACACCAAGCTACCTTAATTCAAAGTACCACAGACTAGCCCACAATAAATATAATTATACAATAACCAGGAAAGTTCTATATCTGATCAGTAGTACACAAAATCCATTACTTAGACTGAAAAGGCTATCTTTAAAAGATGGATATATCCACCCTAATCCAGGCCCAGCCAATGTCTATACCTCCAGCTCTCAAACTTCACATCCCACCACCTCACTGTCCCCCTACCAAACTTCCCAACACACTCCTAGTTGCCCATCTCAATATCCAAAGCTTAAATAATAGTGGCCCACCTCCATGCACTCCTGGATATATATTAATTTGACATCCTCTGCATAACTGAAACATGGTTGAAACCTGGAGCCCATGATAATGAAATCACACCTCCAGGCTATAATATACTGAGATGTGACCACAACAGAAGAAAGGGTGGAGGAGTAGCAATCCTATTCAAAGAAGGCCTAGTAATCACTTCTTCACCCTCCAACCCTCCTTTGGAAAATAATGCTGAAATACTCATTTCTAAAATACAGATCAATTCTAACAAATCCATAAACATTATCTGTGTCTATTTATCATTACACTAGAGAATGTACTTTGCTGGGTCAAATCATCCTTCCCTCAAGAAACAATAATCCTAGGAGACTTCAATATTGATTGGAAGAACATCAATACTGACCATCCTACTTCCCATATTAACCTTCATGGTTTCTCTCAAACTATTACCACCCCCACTAGAATTAACAAACCAAATCTTAGACTGGATTCTTATAACTTTCAACAAACTTATAAAGTAGGGACCCTCCCAGACGATGTAAGTGACCATTCTCTCACCTACATAATTAGGGAAAAAATTGATATTACCCAACCCACTATATTCCGCTCAATTCGGAGCAACAAACAATTTAACATACAGCTATTCCAAAGTGAACTTACTGCTTGTAATTGGTCTGCCCTAAGAACACTACCACTTGAAGATGCTGTCAAATACTTCAACTCTAAATTCCTAACTATCCTAGACCACCATGCACCTAAGCGTACCATTTGAATTGGATCAAAACCAGGCAAAAAATCTTACTCAGAAACAAAACTTGGGATAGGTGGCAAACTATCAAACTTACAGCAGACCAACAAATTTTTAAACAGCTGAGAAACTCAACAAAAAAGCAATACTCTCAGATAAAAAACTTCTACTATAAAATGCAGAAAACACAGCAATATAATCCACAGAAATTTTGTGCTAATATCAAGAGACTCATGAACCCTGGGCACTCCAGTACACCAAGTCCAACAGACACTAATCTCAAAACCCCAAGCGAAATTGCCAATACTTTTATTCTTTACTGAGACCATACAATCCCTGGCCAGCCAACTATCCCTTGACAACTCTACCTTTCTTATCCCCAATAATAGCCCAATTCCCAATTTCAAATTACAACCCATCTCTACCAAATCTATCCTCAAACTCATCCAAAAACTGAAGCCTTGTACTCCTCCTGCTGACCAGATCCCAGCTGAATATTTGCAAAAAGCAGCTACAGCTGTAGCCTATCCCATATCAATTCTTATAAATAGAACCGTAAATGAAGCAACCATCCCAGACATATGGAAAATTTCTCACATCATTCCTCTACATAAAGGAGGTAACTCAAACGACTACTCCAACTACTGACCAATAGCTTTATTATCCCCATTAGCTAAAATTGTGGAAAAAGGCATTCATCACCAGCTACTGAACCATTTAATTCAGCATAACTTACTAGCCAATACCCAGCATGGTTCTAGACCATTCCACAGCACCACTACTGCCCTTCGTTCCACAGCACCACTACTGCCCTTCGTTCCACAGCACCACTACTGCCCTTCGTTCCACAGCACCACTACTGCCCTTCGTTCCACAGCACCACTACTGCCCTTCGTTCCACAGCACCACTACTGCCCTTCGTTCCACAGCACCACTACTGCCCTTCGTTCCACAGCACCACTACTGCCCTTCGTTCCACAGCACCACTACTGCCCTTCGTTCCACAGCACCACTACTGCCCTTCGTTCCACGGCACCACTACTGCCCTTCGTTCCATGGCACCACTACTGCCCTTCGTTCCACGGCACCACTACTGCCCTTCGTTCCACGGCACCACTACTGCCCTTCTTTCCACGGCACCACTACTGCCCTTCTTTCCACAGCACCACTACGGCACCACTACTGCCCTTCTTTCCACAGCACCACTACTGCCCTTCGTTCCACAGCACCACTACTGCCCTTCGTTCCACAGCACCACTACTGCCCTTCGTTCCACAGCACCACTACTGCCCTTCTTTCCACAGCACCACTACTGCCCTTTGTTGTACAGCACCACTACCGCCCTTCTTTCCACGGCACCACTACCGCCCTTCTTTCCACGGCACCACTACCGCCCTTCTTTCCACGGCACCACTACCGCCCTTCTTTCCACGGCACCACTACTGCCCTTTGTTCCACAGCACCACTACTGCCCTTTGTTCCACGGCACCACTACTGCCCTTCGTTCCACGGCACCACTACTGCCCTTCGTTCCACGGCACCACTACTGCCCTTCGTTCCACGGCACCACTACTGCCCTTCGTTCCACGGCACCACTACTGCCCTTCGTTCCACGGCACCACTACTGCCCTTCGTTCCACAGCACCACTACTGCCCTTCATTCCTTCACTGACTCTATGAACAGTAATACTCTCCTCAGTTCACTTCTTAGATCTTTCAAAAGCTTTTGACATGGTGAACTCCCTTTGCTTTTAAATATGCTAAAGTCACTTTCTTTTGACTCGCTAGCTATGCAATGGTTCTCCTCCTACCTCAGCAATAGGCAGTAAGCAGTGCTCTGGGAAAATAATCTATCATCCCTCCTGCCTGTCACCTTGGGTGTCCCCCAGGTATCAATTCTAGGCCCGCTACTTTTCTCCATTTTTATAATTGATCTGCATTTAGCTATTCCACAAGCTACTTGCATACAATATGCAGATGATTCTACACTAATCTCTACAGATAAATCTTCTTCTGAACTACAATCCATAACTCAGAAGGTGTTTAACACAGTAGAGTCATGGTTTTTAAAGCTTTGTCTCATCTTGAATCCCAAAAAAAACAAACTCTTACTCTTCTCTCCTACCCACAAGTCTACACCACTTGACTTCTCAGTCATCTCTAAAAATGGTGTCCTCATTTCACCAGAATCCTACACTAAACTGCTTGGAATTACAATAGATAACCGTAACTTTGACATTCACATTAACAACACTATAAAAAAAAGTTAACAGAAGACTGGGCTCCCTATATAGGATTAGACCCTTCCTCACCTCTACAACTAGAACTACTATTGCCCCATCTCTTCTAATCTCCATACTGTTCTATGCCTCACCAATCTACACTAACCTAACTAAAAGCAATTTGCTCAAACTAGCAAACTCCTATAATAACATCGCCCGATTTGTCTCTGATAACCCCTTCAGAACCCGTCACTGTCACAATCTGAAACAACTTGGCTGGCTTGAACTACAGAATCAGCTTCAATTTAACCAACTTACCATAGCCCAAAAGATCCTCTATGATGCAAACAAAACTCCAATTCTCTCCAACCTTATAATCCCCTATAAAAATCTCAATACCTTATGCTCTTCAAATAAATTATTAGTTAACATAAACATGTCCAACAGCTTGGCAGGTGACTCTCTCTTTTCGAACACAGTTGGCAAAAACTGGAACCTTCTACCTAGTGAACTTACATTACTTCCTTCCCTACACCTCTTCAAGCAAAAACTCAAATTACAACTTAAAACACAGTGGCTATGCCCTTGTAGTAACCCTGACTAGATTTTCACCTCTGTTTATAACACTTCCTTGTGTATAACCCTTCCTTGTTTATATACTAATCAAGATATGATTGTTTAGCTGAAACGAAAAGTTAACAGTAAAACTACTGTAACATCTAAGGTATTTTTCTCATCTGAAAAGTCGCATCCAATTTTCTGTTTTTTGTCATTTTATGTACAACATAACATATTTGATTTAATTGCTATTTACTATTTTACTGTTATTTACTACCTAGTTAAGTACTATTTGTAAGCTAATTTATGGTAATCTTTAACCTTGTTATAACTGTGGTTAGTTTGGAGCTTTTCTCCCCGGGCCTCTACTGAAAATGGACATAAATCAAGTTAGACTAGCCCGGTCAACAAATGTAAAATAAAATAAACTCAAAAGACTGTTAAAAATAAGGAAGAAAAAAGGATAAGCCCCCCCCCACACACACACACAAATATGTACAACTCCTTGGTCATACTACAGTGGATAGAAGTGAAAAACAAAACACTGCAGTGAACTGCAGTCTTGCACAAAAAGTGCATACAATTTCAACAAACTGAGATCAAAAGAAATCCTAAAAAGCTACTCTGTGGAAACTATCCTCGCTGGAATGTCATTGTTGCCTGTATTTTGTACATCAATATGGTATGAGCCTTGATTCCCAGGTAGTACACACTGACGTTTGTAAACCACTATTTCTTCAGTAACTTTATATACATACTTTTTCTTCTCTTGTATGCACACATTTCTTTCCTTGATGACAAGTCCTGCTTACTATCTTATCTCTTGACACTTGTCAGCTTTTCAGTAATCATTTTCTCAACTCACCACTCTCTCTTTCTCTCTCTCTCATTTCTTTTGAATTAATGTATTTCCTTAATTATTTCACCTTTGCTTCCACCTCATGTAATTTAAGCTAGTTGAGCTTAGTTCTGTCACTGAACACTTTTTTAGATTTTTATGCAGTATATTGTTTTATACTTGTATGAATGATCTTTACAACTATTTTTTTAGATTTTTGTGCAGTATATTGTTTTATACTTGTATGAATGATCTTTACAACTATTTTTTTAGATTTTTGTGCAGTATATTGTTTTATACTTGTATGAATGATCTTTACAACTATTTTTTTAGATTTTTGTGCAGTATATTGTTTTATACTTGTATGAATGATCTTTACAACTGTTACTTTTTTCTGTACTTGCTTAAATGACAGTCCACAGTAAATGTTACTATTTGCTGTATTCTACTGTTTTTGCTTTCATGTAATATTTTGGAGCTGTTCTCCCTAGTCGGGACTTTCCTGGTAAACAAATGTCAGTAAGTAAATGTTCCTGTCATTTCTAAACAAGGAGTATAGGTTATTTACTCTTTCTGAATTTGGGGAAAAGATCTGGTTAAACATGCAAAGGGCAAGGTGACTACCTATCCCAGGTGTTACTGTCTTGCTATGAAGTATTTTATTTATTTATCCTTTGTTGACAGGGTTAGTCCCATTAGGCTCGTAGCCTCTTTTTTTCAGGGGAGATCAGCAGTGGTATTTATACTTGTAGGGGAAATTTGGCCAGGGCACTGAGGAACTTCCCCTCCCTCTTTTTAATAGGTTCCCCGAGATCTCTTACATCCTTAGCGACTACCAATTCAGGCAGATGGGGCCTCAGTTTAACATCTTATCTGAAGGGTGACATGCAGGAGTGCAGAGCCCCCTTATACTGCACTGTCAACAAGCCATATCCTTAGTGTGGAAATCGAACCCACAGCCAAGGCGAGTGTGCTACCTGTTGTGCCACTGGTGCTGCTGCTGTCATATTTAATACTGTTAGGTGGTCATGCATTTAAATGTATTATACCCTAGTACTTTGCCCTCCTCCTCCACAAAATTTCATAATGGCAACACATTACTTGTTACTGAGGTCCAAGGATTGGGGTGTCTGTACTTCAAAGAAGGCCACATTTATGTTTACACGGAGGGAGAGATTATTTAGGAAGGCTACACAAGCTGTCTGGAATTGCATGCCTGCTAATTTCAGGAGTGAACAAAATGTATTTGTCTTCAGCAGGTTAAAAGAACACCTGATTGAGGCCTGCAGCTGTCCGTCAGAGGTAGCATCTAATCGCAGCTGAACTTGCTCTGTTTTTTTTTTTTTTTTAAATCTGGCAGTGGTGGTGAAATATATATGTAGAGACTGTGCGTTATAGTTGTACAAAAGTCTGTCTGCCCCCTTGTATGTTAGAGAAATGTGTTGAAATTGTATCCATTACAGTTGTATTGTGTGCTTTCTGGACTTGGTTGTAGTTGGAGGGTCTTGCGACCATTTCACTTAGCAAATAAAGAAATGTTGACTGTGATGAAATGGATGGATACCTTAGAGTTGCAGTGCTGACAATTTGGCATTGGATACAGATGCTTATGGTGAGGTCCATTCCCATTATATGACTGTCACAGAGGCAAAGTATAGAGGAGCTCCTGATATTTCCAAGTACAAAACAATGCTGTACCTTTTTTTGGTCTTCACTGCACAGTTTCAAACCAACTACTCTGATAGCAAAAATAAATTAGGGAAATCCAATCTGACTTTGTAAAATCATTCTAGTGACCTGGGTTCAGTACTGTTTGTAGTTATTACCAAATCTCAGACTAAGGACTGCCATGTAGCCTGGAAGGGAAATGCCGGCAATGGTGCAGAAGTATGACAAGGAGAGTGCATGGGAAATGCCGGCAATGGTGCAGACGTATGACAAGGGGAGTGCATGGGAAATGCTGACAATGGTGCAGAAGTATAATAAGGGGAGGATGTGGGAAACGCTGACAGTGGTGCAGGAGTATGACAAAGGGGAGTGCATGTGCTTGCAAATGATGGTTCAAGCTCAGCACTGTGCGTATCTTGCCAATGTGTTCCCCAAAGGCTGCTTCAGATCTTATCCAGCAGCTGATGGGATGTGAGAGAGAGAGAGAACCTGCTTACAGTTTGAAGACATCGGTCATCACTTCTTCGTCATCCTTCAGTAAAAGGATCCCAGACAGGTACAGTAGTAGAGAGGGTGTCCTACAGAGTGGGTGTTCTTGGCAGGTGTGTACTAACAGCAGTACACCATCTGAGATGATTCTTACAGCAGTAAGAGTGCTGCAGGTCAACCCTTGGGGAAAAGGAGCCTCTGAGCAGAGGTGCAGAATGTTTTAACAGCCAAGATACTTTTCATTTTAAACGGTGACTCTTGTAAAGCATTCATCTAGCAGTGATTTGAGTACTTGTAAGTGCCTTAAGAAACATTCATCTAACAGTGATTTGTGGTGATTATGGAGTACTTGCATGTGCGACACTGTAAAGAGGAATAATGTCACTAGAAAGCACAAGGACTGCTTGTATTGGTTAAACTGTTGCTGTATTTTCTAATAAAATAGTTTGTGTGTAGAACAGGTACAGATGTCTCTCCAAAAATGCAGAGTGTATGCAGTTGCTATGAGTACCTTTGCTATGTGGAATGTTTCGCATTTAATAGAGTGTTGCACAGAGAGCGACTTTGTTTTTTTTCAGACAGTATAACAAAAGGTACTGGGTCCATTTTGAACATGCTAAGAAGTGATATTGAAGCATGGGGTCTGTTGTTTGCACTTAACTTTCTTGTGTGTACCATATGTTTCGTAATTCTTTCCCCTCTTCATTTCTTGCTGCAGTGACTGCCGAGTTAAACTGTGGAATTATGTTCCGGGCCTTACACCCTGCCTTCCCCGCCGCGTCCTTGCCATCAAGGGCCGTGCTACTAGCCTACCTTGAAGGTCTTTCCTGCCTCCTGTCTCTTTACCTCTGTCTATCTTTCTGCACTCCAATCTTCTCTGCATAATGGTATGGTACAGTATATGTACACCTGTTTCCTGTGGGGCTGTGGGAAGGGGGAGCCTTTACTGCCTATTTTGAATGTTCACTGTATACCTGAAAAAAAAATTACATCAATTTTTTGTGCTGCATGGTTTTTGGAGTAGTTTGCTAAATGTAAATTGTAGTGCTAGCAGTACCAGTTGTGATTGTAGTTTCTAGAGTATAGGATGGCACTTCAACTAATAGCTAGTGGGAGAGTCCTAAAGGCTGTGCTTATTTAGGATGGGAGCCACACAGTCCTATTCTACTGTTAGTGACACCTTTTGGTGAGGCAGTGTATTGGGAGGACAAGGTCAGTTTCTCACTGCCTGGCTAGGAGATGGTCTTAAAGCATCATTGCCTTGTGAGTTAGACATCCTCTAGAGTGGTCAGGGTGAGACATGTAGTATGCATTGTTAGAAGGATTGCATGGTGCACCTCTGTACTTAAAGCTGGAATCCCCCTGTAGTGACAGGGTTCTTCAACACAAAGCTGGGGCGCACACACTGCAGTATTTAATAACATGTAATGCTTGCTCAGAAGCAGGGCTAATATTAGATCTGATGTTAATCTTCATTCATTCCTTACTGATGGATGTCGGTTCCATCCTCTGAACCAAATTGTCCATTATAACAAGCTCGTGCCAGCCAAAAAAACTCTTTGAGCTAGGCTTTTACCCATAGTGCCTCTTTCTACATTACCTCAGGTCTCATTTGCCACGTATTGAATCAAAACGTGTCAGGCCAGCTCTCAGCTAAGTCATTTAAAATTTTTCGGAATTTGTCTCTCGTTAAACCTTCCTTTTTGTTATTTCCATATACCTAGCTAGCCTATTGTTAGTCGCGTACTTTTTGCTCATCTGTGAGTGTCCCTTCCTTTCTTTCCTCCTTTTTGCCAAGTTTGGTACTCGTACCATTGCTGGTACAGGCCTGCACTTACCTCTGAGGTACTTGCCAATACCATTGTTGGTATTCCCTTTTCTCTCTTCCCCTCTACTGTAAAAAAAAAACAAAAAAACAAAAAACAAGCTTTTCTTTTTTGTTGTTGAGAGTGTTTTCTGTGTTTTGATCACTTTATCTTTTGTGGCTAAATTGTATTTTTTGTGCCAGTATGTCTGAAAAAAAGTGGTACAGCTGGTTTTAAGCATTGTGATCAGTGCAACAGGAAAATGCCTAATGTGGACAGCCATACATCCTGCGGCTACTGTCTCGAGGTGCCACACCTATCTGTGAAATCCCCTTGTGAGATTTGTAAAGCATTTAGCTCCCGCACTTTGACAGAACTTAAAACTAAACTTATGCTTAAATGTCTCCTTAAATCTCCTTTCGCAGATGCTATCTCTGAGGTGGGGGGCTCATTCCCTCCAAAGAAAGAGCATAAAAAGAGGAGTAAATCCTTACCCTTGTCTCCTCACAACAGTGAATCCAAATTGATGGAGCCAAAAGCAAAAATCTCTAAATTGGAACCAACATCCTCTGCACTGGGGCCTCAAACCCCCTCCACGGTGCCGTCTTCGGTTCCAGCACCTCAGCACCTATTCCTCAGGCTCCAACTACGACACCAATTGTGACAACAATACCGACTTCCCTTTCGGCACCAAAATAGTCATTCCAACACCAGTCACTCTCCCCCCCCCTAACTATACATCATGCTGGTCCTTCGACCTCGGGGCCAAAAGGTGAAATAACCCCTCGGACCTGATATTCCCCATCGGTAGATCCATTTTTGGTAAACAATGCAGACCTTTTCTAGAGCTTCCTGACTTTGTCAGGGATATCCACCCGCTCCGCCAGGAGCCTTTCAGAACTGGACGTAGTGAGGCTTTTGGATCAGCTCCTGGTGGCAGAGGATTTCCAACACGTTCCACATCCTCCCTTTCACCCAGAGCTGAGGATTTTTCATCATGGACTCACACATACTTTCCTCCACCAACCTCCCTGGAAGTATTAGAGCCTTCGACACAGACTCAAACTATGGCTCCAGCTTCTTTGGTTCTATTGCTAGACCTTACCATGGCTCCGGAGTCTACCCTTTGGCCATTGACTCACTCTGAGCTGGGCCATCCTTGGGATTGACACTGGTCTGTTGGCACTGTGATCTCTAGTGTGGCACCTGCTTCTTCCACTGCATGGTCTACTATGGTTCTTGTTGATTTGATGGAACCGAATTCTCTTGTGGCTCCTTCCCTGGGAGTGGGTTCGTCGGAATGGGATATGACCTCTGTTCCAGGCTCCCATCCCTCTTCGGCGGACCTGCTTTCCAGGTGATGAAGAGAGCACTTGCTTCGGCAGGCTCCTAGCTGGTCCCTTTAACACTGGAGACCCATATATACCTTTCTTGTGAGCCGCAGTTGACACAGGCCACTACTCAAGGACACTGGGCATGGGAACCTTAAGACGTCCTTCCACAAGGTACTTACTCTGCAGTGTCCTCAGATGTCCACACCGAGGAGGAACCTTGCAAGAGATCGTGCAAGAGGAAGCACGTGGATTCCCCTGAAGAATCCCTCACCGAAGATACAGACTACAATGAAGGGGAAGGGTCCCCACGGTTGCCCCCTAAGGATGTCTCCTTTGGGGACATATTGGAGATCCTGAAGCAGCGGGGGGGGGGGGGCGACTAGAAGTCCACCACCCCTTCCTTGGAGGAGTCTGTATTCTTGCAGGCTTTCCATGCCCAGCTGTCTACTTCCTGGGTGACACCGCCTGCAAATGACCTGGTTCAGCTCATCATGCAGCGTCCCTGGAAGAGTCCTGATACAGTTGCACCTATTCCTCGGAGACCAGACAAAATTTTTTTCTCCTCCAGAGGACAGCCCACATTGATCCAAGGGCCTACCAGTAGATGATATGGTTGTGGAGGCGACCACTAAGAAAGAGCTCACCGAGGAGAGCGCTACTGTCCATCCCCCCCAAAACAGGGAGTCTGTGGTGATAGACAGGGAAGCAGGTGTACTCTTCAGCGACCGTCGCCTTTCGGTCCCTGAACTACCTGTCACACTTTACCCAGCTTCAAAGAGATCTAATCTCAGAACTCTCAGAAAGCCTTGTAGGAGCAGTTTCTGATGGGGTATGTGACAAAAATTGCCTCCCAGCTTGCCACCCTGGAATCTATTTCTAACTCCTTCCATGTGGTTGATTTCTCATTCTACCAAAGGGACGGCTAGAGCAGCGGATGCAGGCATTGTCCCAAGACATCACGCCTGGATGTGCTTATGTGAGTTTGTGGATCCTTTTAAGTCTTCCTTCCTGAATGCCCCCATAGAGGCCTCTTCTATTATTGCCCCTAAGGTAAAAGACACTTTAGCCAGGTGTGAAAAGGATGGTACAAACTTGTCTGCTCTAGGCGTACATTTTTCCACCCCCCAACATCCCTACTCTAGGAATCTGAGGAGTGGAAAGATGTGGTACAGGAAATCCCAGGGTCCTTTCCGCAACACATATGGTGAGTTTCTCCCCCGAGGCAGAGGGGGGAACTCAACTGGAAGACTCCTTCAGAGGCAGAGGGGGTCCACGTAATCAGGGATCCAGAGATTCCTTCTCTGGACAGCCCTATCAGCGCTCCTGAAGAGTGGCTCGATTGCTTATCTCTGGAAGCAGTCATGCTATGATTTTCTCTACACCACCTTGCCTGGCAAACGATAAAAGAGATCTTTGGGTGCAGACTATAATTGCCAGAGGTTAACCACATTCCTTTCAACCTTTACCCAAGGCCGCTAAAGCATATTCCTGATGTTCCACCCAGTCAGAGGGAAGTAGCAGCTCAATAAATCCGAAAGCTGCTTCTAAAAGGGCCATCCAAACAGTCCCACCAGACCACATAGGATCCGGATTCTACTCGAGGTTCTTTTTAGTGCCAAAAAAGACAGGGGACTGGAGGCCAATTCTGGTCCTCAGCATCCTAAACAAATTTGGCAAACAAAATTCTTGATGGTCATTGTTCAGTCTATACTACCTTTCTGGAGAAGGACAATTGGATGTGCTCTGTAGATCTTCAGGATGTGTATTACCACATAAAAATGGACAAATGCTCCAAAAGTTTCCTCTGATTCCAGCTGGGAGCAAATCACTACCAATTCTGAGCACTGGCCTTTGGTCTTTCTAGGGCCCCCAGAGTGTTCACCAAATGCATGGCAGTGGTAGCAGCTCATCTGAGACTGCAAGTATTCTGGGTGTTTCCATATTTAGATGACTGGCTCCTCAGTGCCCCAACCAAAGATCTACTGGTTTCAGCCATTCATTACACTCTACAACTAATGGAACACTTGGGGATAATGTTAAACAAAGACAAATGCAGTTTGACTCCTCCTCAAATACTGGAGTTTACAGGAGCAAATTTCGATACCCAGTGTTGCCTAGTCTGCCTCCCACTCCACAGGCTGGAAAGACTCTGATCTCAACTCCGGGTAATACTCTGTCAAGATAAAGCTCCGGCTTGGGCAGTCCTCCAACTACTAGGGTCAATGGCAGCACTGATAACAGTAGTTCCACTGGCAAGACTACACTTGACACTACTACAGTAGCCTTTACTAATGCAGTGGTCTCTGTCATTTTTAATTTCTCTACATCTTTTGGGTTTCTAATACCATGAAGGGAATGGACCCCATTCCTAAGTCAAAGTACAATTAAAGTTCATGAAATTAGTAATGTTTTACTCTTTAATGTCAGCTAAAAGTGCTCTTCACAGCACCCGCAGTGTGCCCAGTAATGACTCCTGCAGTTCATGCAGGGTTAAATGAATTGGTAACTTATCTAAATACGATTGTAAATTCTGTTTTATAAGACCCATTGCTCCTACTACTATTGGAACTGTCTGGGTATTTCTCCACATGGCTCTTGTTTCTGCCCGCAGATCCAGTTATTTTTATGACTCCGTCTCTCTGTATGCAAGACACTGTAGTCACTGGGTGTGGCGATTTCAATGATCAATGCTACTTTTGTCTTCTTTTCTTGGACCACTATATCCGGTTTTCTAGCATCTATGTTTTGAACTGTTAGTAATGGGTGATCCCATGTGATATAAACTTCATCATTTTCTATGATTCTTTGTGGCTAATGTTTCCAGTGTTTTTCAGACACAATACCATAATGTTTGCACAAACTCCAGTGTAACAGTCTCGCCACATTATTATGCCTTTCAGTATATAGTCCCTCTGCCATTAGTCTGTCTCAACCAGCAACAAGGTATGTGACTGTTTCCAATTCGGTGTTACACAACCTACATTTGTCTGTTTCTCCCACATGTTCAATGGACTTAGTAAACCAGTGTGTACGTATCCCACTATCTTGGACTGCCAATATTAACCTTTCATTTCTTGGTTTGAATTCACCTCTTCTTAACCATTCCTGCGTTTGTTCCTGATCAACATGAGGCTTTTCCAGAAGTTTTCTATACTTGTAACTATATTTATGTTTTTTCCACATTTCTTGCCTTCTCATCTGGTCCTTCACGTTATATTCTTTCTTTTGTTTTTTGGCACATTCATTTGCTGCCTGATTTTTATCCACTTCTGGTTTGATTTCCATTCCTGCTTGACATCTATATGCTTCTGCTAAATTAAGCAGAGGCATCATCTTAGATTTATTCTCCTCGTGTTTCAAAACTTTCACTGCATTTGGATCTTGAGGTCAGTAGATATGTGTGGAGTCCCATGATTGCAGATCTATACATGTAATCAATTTCAAGGAGGCCCATCCCTCCTTCGGAACGGGGAATATATAATCTTGGTATGCACTGATTTTTATAAATCATTTGGTAAGCATGAAGTATCTTCTTGTTTTAATATCCAATCTGTCCATCTCTTTTTGGGGCCAGTCAATCACTCCAAAACTATAAGTTAGGACAGGAAGAGCAAATTCATTTTATTTCTAGATGTCAATGCTGTTCTCAGGATTAATTTAAGTCTTCTAAATTACTCCTTACTGAGTTTTATTCACATTTGTTCATGTTTTAGTGCTGATCCTTCATCAATTCCCAAGTATTTATACACTCCCTCTTGCTCAAGTTTTTATATCCCATTCTTGTCCCAAACTGATGTTTTCCTGGTGCTGCAGTTTTCCTTTTTTAAAGGTTGCTTTTGCACATTTATTAAGACCAAATGACATTCCAATATCATCTGAAAAAGTTTTGACAACCTGCAGCTGTGCTTCCAGTTCCTCATCTGATGAGCTATTCAATTTTACATCATCGACAAAGAGAAGATGAGAAGTAATTAGACTTTGTTGTTTTCTAGGAGCCAAATTGTAGCCATGGCGTAAGCTGTTACGTGAACAGCTTAATGGATTAATGGCAAGGCAGAATAGCAATGGTGACAGTCACCCTGGAATATCCCCCTTTGTCAGGACAGAGCTCCGCCTCGAGCATTCCTCCAACTACTAGGGTCAGTGGCAGCATCAATAACAGTAGGTCCACTGGCAAGACTACACACAAGACTCCTACAGTGACTTTTACTAACGCAGTGGTCCCCTTTGACTCATCCTATGTCCTTTCAAATCAGGATAACAAATCGGTGCAAACAAGATTTAAATTGGTGGATGAAGCCAGAAGAGCACCTATGGAGTCACCCTTTCTCCCCCTCTCAGCCCAGAGCCACAGTGACCACGGATGCCTCCCTTATTGGGTAGGGGGATCATTTCCAGAGGAGGACGGTCCAAGGCACTTGGTCACCCTTGGAGGCCAACCTGCATATCAGTGTTCTAGAACTGAGGGCAGTGCTTCTAGCATTGCAAACATTTCAACCTGTTCTCCCTTCAGGAATGATTGCCTTCCAGTCCGACAACATGTCAGTAGTCTGGTACATCAACAAACAAGGGGGATCCAAGTCCTACCTGTTGTGTCAAGAGGCCATGAGAATTTGGGAATGGGTGATGGCGTCCAACCACTTTCTGATAGCAATGCACACTCCCAGGGATTCTAGTGCAATTGCAGACAAATTGAGCAGATGCATTCTCCTGCCTCACGCGTTGTCCCTCAGTCCTGTCATAGTGGGGAAGATTTTCATTCACTGGGGTTAGCCTTGCTAGGATCTGTTTGCGTCCCCCGAAAATCACAAATCCAGCAGCTACTTTGCCCTAAATCCCCCCCAATGGGAGTCCCCGAGGGACACTGTTGTGCACGAATGGCCTACGGGACTTCTTTATGCTTACCTTCCCCTTCCTCTGATCCCACAATTATTAAAGAAAGCTCTTCAGTTGAAAAGCAGAGCAATCCTCATTGCACCCTACTGGCCCCAACAAATTTGGTTTCTATTTCTTTGGCCTCATCTAGTACATCAACCATGGATTCTGGATCCAACTCTGGAGCTGCTGTCACACCCACAGGGGTTGATGCATCTGAACATATCGAGCCTCAAGCCGACAGCTTGGTTCCTCTACTTCCAGTAATTTGCCCGCCAAAGCAATCTATCCTCCCCTGTCCACTACATTGTTCTGGCTTCCCATAAACCATCCACCAGAAAACTTTACCTAAGGAAGTGGAAAAGATTCATAATTTGGTCTCATAAAAAGGTAGTAAACCCCTTTTCATCTCCGCTTTCTGTGGTTCTAAATTACTTATCTAATCTCCTTCATTCAGGAGCTGCAGCTTCAACTATTCAAGTACACTTGGCGGCAATATCCAGTTTCCATAATGGTCTCAAGGACTCTTCTTTGATTTCACACCGCCTCTGTAAAACCGTTTTGAAAGGTGTTATGCACATTAAGCTCCCCCCCCCCCTTCAAACAGCTGATCGAGCCCTGGAGTTTGACATTAGCTCTACAAACCTTGACTCGTCCCCCCTTTGAATCTGCTGCCAAGTGTGATCTGAAATTCTTATCCTGGAAAACTTTGTTCTTGGTGGCCATTACCTCAGCAAGATGAATTTCTGATTTGCAAGCTTTGTGCATAAAACGTTCTTACATAATGTTCCATAAGGACAGAGCATCACTCCAGACAAGCCCCTCCTTTTTACCCAAAGTTTTTTCTGACTTGACTATTTATTACTCAAATGATTCACCTACCAGTTTTCTTCACAAATTTTTCTAACAAAGGAGAATATTCACTACATTTGCTTGACGTGCATAGACAGTTGCATTTTTATCTTGACAAAACTAAGTTTTTACAAAAATCTGACCAGTTATTTGTATTACTCTCAGGACCAAGATTGAGGAGACCTGTTTCCAAAGTTACTTTGTCTAAATGGTTGAGAGATTGCATGTACTTCTTTTATCAATGGAACACAGCTCCCCTACCACCTAAGTCAAAGTGCATTCAACCAGATCAGTCTCAACATTTGATGCTTTCCGTGCAGGAGCTTCTATGGATGATATTTGTGTGGCAGCAACGTGGTCTACCCCTCATACCTTTATCACTCATTACAAACTGGATATGGTCTCCAGGGGGACAGCTTTGGTTCAGTGGTGCTTAGGAATATTCTTCCAGTGGACCTCCCAGGAAACAAAGTAGCTAGGGACTCTGTCCCATCAGTAAGGAATGAATGAAGATTAACAACGTCAGATAAAGAAGTTATGTCTTACCATAACGTTCCATCTGTGTTGTTGATTTTCATTCATTCATTACAACCCATCCGCCGTCCCCGTCCGAAAGACTCCTGGAGGTTCAGCTATGGTCCTAGCCTATGATAGGAAAGTTGCTCAGATAAAGCATCTGCTTTCTTTCTTCCTTATGGGCAAACTTCATCTGAGGTAATGTAGAGAGGGGCACTATGGGTAAAAGCTTAGCTCGAGAGTTTTTTTTGGCTGGCGCAAGCTTGTTATAACAGCCAATTTGGTTCTGAGGGCAGAACCGACACCCATCAGTAATATATGAATGAAGATCAACAACACAGATGGAATATTATGGGAAGAACATAACTTCTTTTTCAGTGAGCCTTGCTGATTCTGGATTGTGGCTAATTGACAGTCGCATGTACAGTGTGTTTTGTGGTCTCATATTTTTTCTCAGAGATGCATTTCATCATGTTTATGATAACAAGCTCATTCTCTCTAGCAAAGTTTGAGTCCCACTGTTCACCGAGACATGTTATCTACTCATGTAGAATGTTTTACTGAAAGTTTGAGTCCCACTGTTCACGGAGACATGTTATCTACTCATGTAGAATGTTTTACTGAAAGTTTGACTCCCACTGTACACTGAGACATGTTATCTACTCATGTAGAATGTTTTACTGAAAGTTTGAGTCCCACTGTTCACGGAGACATGTTATCTGAAAGTTTGACTCCCACTGTACACTGAGACATGTTATCTACTCATGTAGAATGTTTTACTGAAAGTTTGAGTCCCACTGTTCACGGAGACATGTTATCTACTCATGTAGAATGTTTTACTGAAAGTTTGACTCCCACTGTACACTGAGACATGTTATCTACTCATGTAGAATGTTTTACTGAAAGTTTGAGTCCCACTGTTCACTGAGACATGTTATCTACTCATGTAGAATGTTTTACTGAAAGTTTGACTCCCACTGTACACTGAGACATGTTATCTACTCATGTAGAATGTTTTACTGAAAGTTTGACTCCCACTGTTCACTGAGACATGTTATCTACTCATGTAGACTGTTTTACTGAAAGTTTGACTCCCACTGTACACTGAGACACGTTATCTACTCATGTAGAATGTTTTACTGAAAGTTTGAGTCCCACTGTTCACGGAGACATGTTATCTACTCATGTAGAATGTTTTACTGAAAGTTTGAGTGCCACTGTTCACGGAGACATGTTATCTACTCATGTAGAATGTTTTACTGAAAGTTTGAGTCCCACTGTTCACGGAGACATGTCATCTACTCATGTAGAATGTTTTACTGAAAGTTCGAGTCCCACTGTTCACGGAGACATGTTATCTACTCATGTAGAATGTTTTACTGCTGACAAGTGTTTACACATTTTACATGACTATATTTAACTTATTCAGCAACAGCTCATTAATTATGGAGGTTGAAACTGCTCTTTGGTAAATTTACTCCTTGATGTCAGTTGGTGACGTTTCTGCTGTATATATATTTTGTACTGGCCGTAGAGTAAAAAAATTTGTACAAAACCTAAATATCCTGGGACATGTCCTGGAAAGGGTTGCACACAGCCTTCTTAAGTCATGACATCCAAGTGACGCCTCCAGGGGTACATCTGCAGTTAACACCTACTGATGCCTCTAGGTGTGATATATTGCTTGTTCATATTTGGCATCAATACTTCCAAAACCATGCTAAGTACAAGGTTTTAAAAGATTTATTCTAAAAGCTTAAGCAATGGCAAATTCAACTGCATTAATATTCGGCCTCTGTCTAGTGCAGGTAAAGAGATATTAACTGTTGGGTTTTTTT
>NC_056739.1:157716635-157786214 GCF_019279795.1 Protopterus annectens
GGGAAAAAAGCGGGAATTACATTAGTCTTTCTTGCCGTGCGGTGCCAGAAGCAGAAGCAGTTCGCAAGTGCTGGTCAGCTGACTCCTGAAATTTCCGTATTCGAGTTTCAGACCTGAAGTTTTCAAAAAGATAACTACACCGTTGGGGATCTGTTTTTCTTGTTCTAACCGATGTCAGAAAAAATTAACAATTGTCTTGCCTGTGGAAAACAAGTACCTCATAGAAATTTTCATTCTTACTGCGTCACCTGTCTAGGCCCAGACCACAACATCCCTTGCTGTCAGTTTTGTGCCCTGTTCAACGCCCGAAGTATTCGTCATTGGGCTATTTTTCTAGCTAAATACTTTCATTCTTGATGTCCGTACTCCAGAATGACTTTAAGCCATCCGACTGCTGATCGTCCGAAAAATCCTAAGGATAAAGGCAGAGACAGACTGCATAGGTCCAAAACTGCCGACGACGCTTCTGTTAAGCTAGTCGCCAGTCCGCTGGTACTCAGTGAGGCACTTTCGCAGACCCTGATACACGCTACTACAGATTCGCAGGCCTCTGCTGAGTCCCATTCGGAGTCTGGTATGCCACGAGATCCTTCTTCGACTATGGAACCTGCGGATGTCTCTACCTTGGATGGGTCCGGAGCCGCTGTTCAGTCACCGACTTCTGAGGGTGTATTCAGGCCTACCAACTTTCATATTAAACCGACTACTTTGTTTCAAGCTCGAAATACCAATACCAAATTCCTCAGGCCTAAAGCTTACACTACGCATAGAAAACGAATGACCATACCACATACTCAGGCCCATATGCCTCACAAACAAATGATTAGAATGGCTGAAGACCTTCTTACCTTTAATTAGGGGAAGCCAGCCTTCCCCCTCTACTAGAACTGATTCTTCTTCTGACTGTTCTGATCAGGAATCTGATATCTCTGTTCCTTCTGACTACTGGGATTTACCTTTATCTACTTATGAGGATTCTGATGCAGAGGATTCTATTCCCTGTGCTTCCCCTCCAGAAGATTTTTCTTTTGGTGAAACCTTGCATACCCTTGGGGAGCATTTCCGCTGGGAAAGCCAGGACTATTCTGAGTCCAAAAAGAGACTTAGGGAATTTTTACACCTGCTTCAACACAGGCCTCTAGCTGTCCCTCCTGTTCTGGAGATTTTAGGTGATGATTTCTTGGAATCCAGCCTTACCCCAGACACTTTGCCACCAGCTCCCAGGAAACCTGACTGGTACTGCAGAGCACCTGACTCTCACAAATTCCTCTTCAAAAATCCCATTGCGGATCCAGAGATCATTTCCCAAGGACCAAAAGGCATTAAGTAGAGTGGCAGATGATAATGCTTTGTAAAGGTGTGCACTGAACCCCAAGTAGCCGCCTCTAAAATGTCTCTGGTTGGTACTCTCTTGAGAAAGGCTGCTGAGGTGGCTGCAGCTCTGGTGGAATGTGGCCTAATGCCCTTAGGCTCTGGCTTGCCATGGTGTAAGTAGCAGAAACAAATGCAGTGTCCTAACCACTTATAAATAGTCTGCTTTGAGATCGGCTTTCCTTGTGATCCTGCAGCATATGTCACTAGTAATTGCTCTGTCTTCCTGAAAGCTTTGGTTCTGTCCAAGTAGAATCTAAGCTGTCTGTGTATGTCCAGAGAATGCAGAATTCTCTCCCCCTTGTTCTGTGGATTTGGGTAAAAAGTAGGCAGATGGATGGCTTGGATGAAAAATGATGAAAGGTTCCACAGCGATGAACGCCTGTAGCTCTGAAACTCATCTTGCAGAAGTAATTGCTAAGAGCAGAGCTGTTTTCCAAGATAAAAACTTCGTCAGCAGTAGCGGCTGGCTCAAAAGGAGGTAGGGTGAGGTTTTCCAAGACATAGTTGAGGTCCCATGCAGGTATTGGTAGTCTCCTTGGGGGCCTTAAATTTTTGGCTCCTCTGAGGTACTGCCTTAATAAAGGTTGAGAAAAATGTGGTGGCTCTGTATTGTAATGAGCCGAAATGGCAGAGGCATGAATTTTAATTGATGAAAAAGATAGGCCTTTGTCCAGCATCTCGGTTAAGTATTGCAAAATCTGAGGAATATTTGGTACCGCTGTATCAGTTCCTTGTGCCTGATTCCAGGCACAGAATCTCTTCCATTTTCCAGCATAAGACTTTCTAGTACTAGGCCTTCTGGCTTCCAGAATGACATCCATCACAGCTTTACTGAGAGGTGTTTCTTGTACAACTACATTATCCACCATGCTGCCAAGTTTAATGTCCTGAGTTAGCTGTACATGATCTGATTGTTTTGCTGGGACAGTAGTCAAGGTATTTGAGGTAAGGCCCAAGCTGGGTATAGAGATAAGTTCCTTAGTATTGGATACCAGTACTGGCGTGGCCAGTCTGGGGCAATCAGTATCATCTTTGGCTTCTCCTGTCTGAACTTTAGGAGTACATTGGGCAGGAGAGGCATATACTGATAGGGGGTCCACCTTCCATGCTTGTCTGTGATAAGTCCATGTGCAGAATCTTTCTAGTTGGTAATTGTGAGGGGAGGCAAATAGATCTATGTCCGGGCATCCTCATTTCCTCGATATCATGCTGAAGACTTGTGGATCCAGCTTCCACTCGTGGGGATCCATGAGGTTTCTGCTTAGTTCGTCTGGCAGAGTATTTTCCTTTCCTGGCAGGAATTGTGCCTGCAGATGTACTTGGTAAGTCAAAGCTGCATCCCACAAGGTCATGGCTAGTCTGCAAAGGGGGTAAGAATGTGTGCCCCCCTGCTTGTTTATATACCACATGACCGTGGTGTTGTCTGTCTTTTTATCAGTAGTTGTCCTGGATGAAATAGGTCCTTGAAGGCTGTCGGGGCATTTTGAACAGCTAACATCTCTTTTTGACTGATATGTAGATGCATTTGGTTTGAGGACCATGTGTCCTGAATGCATCTTCCTACCATGTGGGCTCCCCAGGCATTGTCTGATGCATCTGTTGTTAGTGTCTGCCTGGCTGGAGGTAATGTGAATGGCTGTCCCTTGTTCTGGTGACAAGCCTTTGCCCACCATCGAAACTCCTGTTGCAGGCAGGGAATGAGAGTAATGACTGTTTCCAGGCTGTGGCAATGTTGAGTCCAAACACTTTTTAGTTTCCATTGAAGTTTCCTCATATGCAGTATTGCATATGGAATTAGTAGGATGCAGAATGCCATGAAGCCCTAAGCCTGCAAAATTTTTCTTGCAGATAACTGGGTCTTTGTTGCCAACATTTTGAAATAGGTAGTCTGTTGCCTTTGTTTGTCAGGCGTGAGATGAGCCATCTGGGCAGTTGTATTCAAGCTTGCACCCAGGAATGTAATCTCTTGTGAGGGTACTAGTTTTTGATTTCTTTTTGTTGGCTGTGTACCGTAGGCATGTTAGAAGTCTTTTCACGAACGCCAGATGTTGAAGAAGAATATCCTTGTTCTCTGCTTGAATGAGACAGTCATCCAAGTAAGGATATATTTGTATTCCTCTGTCTGCAGAATGCAATTACTGGTGCCAGGCACTAAGACCCTGGGCACAGTAGATGAGCCAAAGGGCAGTGCAGAGAATTGGTAATGCATTGAACCTGCCTTGAATCTTGGGTATCTTCTGCATGGTTGTCTGATTGGAACATGCAGGTATGCCTCTTTTAGGTCTAAAGTCACAAGCCAACCATTCTTGCCCAGCATGGGCAGAAGCTGCTGCAAAGTCAACATTCTGAATTTTGGAAATTCCAGGAAAGTGTTCAGAATAGATAGGTCCAGTATCGGCCTCCAGGCCTTGTCCTTTCTGGATACCAAGAACAGTCTTGAGTAAAAACCTTGTCCCTACTCTTGCTCTGGTACTTGTTGAATGGCCCCCATATCCATGAGGGATGAGACTTGTTTTTGTGCCTCTGCCCATTGAGTTTTTGGCAGATGTGGCTAGCCGTTTGCCTTTGGCAGAGTATGCAAATGGAACTTATAGCCTCGTGACACTATGTTTAGAACCCACTTGTCCTGGGTTATGATGTGCCAATTTTGAGCAAAAAGTGCTAATTTTCCCCCTAAGGGTGCTGCCAAGAAGATAAGTACTTGGTGCAGACAGGGGGAAGTAATTGAGACTGTTTTCTGTATGTTTTCTGTATGTTTGTGAACTCTCTTCTCCAGCTTTGGAGGTAGAAGCACCCAGTTGTTTGGGCCTGTAAGAACCTTGCGCTTGGGATCTGCCCCTAGGACATCTGGGTCTGCCCCTTTAAGGTCGGTCTGACACAGGAAAGGACCGTTTTTTTGTAGGCCAATGTCTACTAAACCTAGGTGGCTGTACTTGTAAAAAATCTTTGACAGTTTGCATAGATTTATCTTTGGCCTCCATTTTCTTTAACACCTCTTCTGCCTTAACACCAAACAAAGTATCATGCTGTAAAGGTGCATCTAGTAATTTAACTTTAACATGATCAGGTAGATTTTGTTCCTTTAACCAAGCATGCCTCCTAATTACAGAACCCGTAGCTGTGGCCCTGCAAGAGGCCTCCAAAGAATCAAAACCACATTGCAAAGTATGTTTTCCAACTTGTTCTGCTGCATACAATAAATCCTGCATTTCCTTGTTTTCTGCACATTCAGAATTTAACATTTTCTGTTTAAGTTTAAGCAATCCCATGACATGTTGCTGATACTTAAGCATATGAAATTGACAGTTTAAAGCCCTTATAGCCAAAGTTGCAGATGTGTAAACCTTTTTTCCCTATCTATCCAATGCCCTTGAATCTCTGTCAGAGGGGGTTGGGTTTTTTGCCATGGAAGCTTTAACTCCCTTTGGACCCTGTGAAATAGTTTCTGGGTCAGCAGCAGGGTTTTTAAAAAAAAATTTGAGAGAGTCAGGAACCCTGTAATACCGGTCAGTCTTAACCGGGGTTGTGGGTAAGGAGTCAAGGGTCAGACTAGACTCCGAAAACACATCATCTACAATGTCTAACACAGGTGGAATGGCTAGAGGCCTGTGCTGAGGTAGTACAAGAAAATCCCTGAGCCTCTTTTTAGATTCTGAAAAATCTTGGCTCTCCCAGTGGAGATGCTCACTCATGGTATGCAGGGTTTCCCCAAAGGAATAGTCCTCAGGAGGAGATGCTGAAGGTATAGATTCTTCAGCATCAGAATCCTCATAGGGGGGAAGAGAATATCCCTGATTAGAAGAGGAATCCGAAGAAATAGAAACTGGATCTGAAGATTCATAGTCAGTTTCTTGCATAGGCCTCTTATCAGGAGGGGGATGGGAACCCCTGATCAAGGTAATCAAGTCTTCGGCCATTTTGAGCATCTGTTTTTTGGGCATAGAGTCCTGTCCATGTGGCTCTTGAGTTTGTTTCCTTGCTTTAGAAGGTGCTTTAGTCTTTGAAGCTGAAGTCGTTTTAATGTAAAGATGTTTAGGTCTGAATACACCCTCAGAAGCCGGTACCTGCTCAGCGGCTCCGGACCCATCTGCAGGATTAGCATCCGAGGCTCCAATACCTTGAGTATCCAGTGGCATGGCCGACTCCACATGGGAGTCAGTAGTGGCCTGCGACTCTAAAGTAGCGGGCGTCAGGGGCTGCAAAAGTGCCTCACTGAGAACCGGCGAACTGGCAACGGGCTTAGGAGAAGGTTTTGGGCCTCTGTTGTTTTTCTCTATCCTTTTCTTTGCGTTTTTGTAAACTCTGGTAGTCAGATGGCTATCCAACATTTCAGGATAATTAAACTGGCGTCCAAAAAAGTTTAAAGCAAAATCATACCGACGCTTAATAGTGCGTTGGTTAAATCTAGCACAAAACCGACAACCGGTAATGTTGTGATCAGGGCCTAGGCATGGAATACAGTAAGAATGAAAATCCTTATGAGATATTTGTTTACCACAAGAAATACAATTATTAACTTTTTCGGACATCGGTCTGGAACAAGAAAAAAGTTTCCCCAACGGGGTACTTAGCTTTATTGAAGACTTGAACAGTGAATACACTCGAACATCTACTTTTATGGTAAGTGTACACAACTGTACTTTTTAAACATAGTTTCTGTAGGATACAGATTCCGTTTCCATTCATTACCAACCCCAAGTGGATGGCCAGACCTCCCCCCAAATCAGTGGGCAGAGGCCCAAAAACAAGTGCGCTCTCTCTCCTCAGTATCGGGGCTATTCAACCTGTCCCAGCAGAACAAAAGGGACAAGGTTTTTATTAAAGGCTGTTCCTGGTTCCCAGAAAACTCCTGGCATCCTATCCTTGACCTGTCTATTCTCAACACCTTTCTGGTGGTTCCAAAATTCAGAATGCTAACTCTTCAACAGCTTCTTTCTATGGTAGCCAAGGATGCCTAGCTGACAACCCTATACTTAAAGGAAGCTTACCCGTACATCCCAATAAGGGAATCCTGCAGACAATACCTACGTTTCAGGGCTGGCTCTATGCACTATCAGTTCTCTGCACTTCCCTTTGGCTTATCTACTGCACCCAAGGTATTCACAAAGTGCCTAGCTCCAGCCATTGCATTTTGCTGGCTGAGAAATATTCAGATTTACCCATACTTAGACGATTGCCTGATTCAGGCAGAAAGTCGGGACTTACTATTACAACACCTGGCATTTGTAAAGAGACTTCTAACCTCACTGGGGTACACCATAAATGAAAAGAAATCACACCTAGTACCCTGCCAACAGATTGTATTCCAGGGAGCAAGCTTGAACGCAACTTCCCAGATGGCATTCCTCACTCCGGAGAAACAAGTTTATTTGACAACCTACTTCAACCTACTGGCCACAAAAACCTAGCTCTCTGCAAGGAAGATCTTGCAAGCCCTGGGGTTCATGGCCTCTTGCATTCTGTTATTTCCATATGCAAGACTGCATATGAGGAAACTTCAGTGGTATCTGAAAAGTCTATGGTGTCAACATTCTCAGGACCTAGAAACAATGATTCCTATCTGTCCTTGTCTAAGGACAGAGTTCCTTTGGTGGGCAGAGGCCTGCTACCACAACAAGGAACTCCCTTTCACTCTACCCCCTGCCGCCCAAACCGTAACAGCAGACGCATCAGACTATGCATGGGGGGGGGGGGGCTCACATGGCAGGGCAGTGCATTCAGGGCAAATGGCCCCCAAATCACATGCACCTGCATATAAATCAAAAAGAAATGTTAGCTGTACAGAATTCTCTGACAGCCTTCAAAGACCTTATTCTTCCAGGACAACTACTGGTAGACAGACAACACCATAGTTATGTGGTACATGAACAAGCAGGGAGGAACCCATTCCTATCCACTCTACAGACTAACCATGGCTCTTGGAACACAGCCTTGAATTGCCAAGTGAACCTGCAACCTCAATTCCTGCCAGGCAAATTTAAATTCACTGGCAGATGACTTGAGCAGAAATCTGAAAGACCCACACGAATTGAAACTGGAACCCAAAATATTCAAGCTCTTGAGAAACGAATGGGGGACACCAGCGATAGACCTATTTGCCTCCCCTCAGAACTACCAATTGAACAAATTCTGCACCAGAACTACCCACAGTCAACCTTGGAAAGTGGATGCCCCCTCCTTTTCTTGGGAAAGCCTGTCAGTTTATGCCTTTCCAACTCTGCCTCTCCTCTCGAAGGTTCTGGCAGAGGACAATACTGATTGCTCCAAACTTGGCCACGCCAACACTGGTATCCCTTTTTGCGCAGTCTGACAGGGCTACAACCATGGCACCTGCCATGGACCCCCCTTCCTGCTGTCCCAGCAGGCAGGACGGATTCTGCACCCTCCGCTTCAAACCCTGAACCTTGCAGCCTGGCTAATTCCCTGAGCTCACCCCTAGCAGCCCTCAGCAAGCAGGTGCTGGATGTCATTGTTGAGGCAAGGAGGCCTAGTACTAGAAAATCCTATTCAGAAAAATGGAAAAGATACTGTTCCTGGAGCCAGGCTCAGGGGAGAGGGGCACAACGGTGCCCAGCTTGCCCCATATTCTAGATTATTTAACAGAAATGCTGCACAAGAGCCTGTCTTTCTCTTCAATTAAAATTCATGCCTGTGCCATTTCAGCTCATAATACTGAGCCACCCCTTTTCTCTCATCCCCTGCTAAAACTATTCCTTAGAGGGCCAAAAGTTAAGCCCCCCCCCCCCCAGGAGAGCTCCCACTCCAGCCTGGGACCTTAACTTTGTATTGGAAAAACTCACTCTTCACCCTTCAAACCAGCTGCTACAGCAGAACTGAAATTCCTTTCCTGGAAAACAGCCTTACTTCTAGCCATCCCTTCAGCAAGAAGAGTGTCTGAACTGCAGGCCCTCGTGGCAGTGGAACCTTTCATTATTTTCCATACGGACAGGGTTTCTCTCGGGACTAATCTATCCTTTATGCCCAAGGTGGCGTCTAGTGTAGCTCTAAATCAGTCCATTCATTTGCCTACTTTTTTCCCTAAATCCTCAAAATAATGGGGAGAGGATACTGCATTCTCTGGTTGTGCCCAGACAGCTTAGATTCTACTTGGACAGAACTAAGCCTCTCAGAGTATGACCAGCTGCTAGTTAGTTTTGCTGCAGGGGCAGAGGGAAAGGCCATTTAAAAGGAAACCATTTCCAAATGGATAGCCCATTGCATCCATTTCTGCTACAAGCACCATGGAAAACCTACTCCACAGGGAATAAGATCAAATTCCACCAGGGCTGCATCTACCTGTACAGCATTTCTCAGAGGAGTCCCCTACCAGGGACATCCTGGAAGCTGCCACCTGGAGCTCTGCACGTACTTTCACCAAGCATTACCACCTGCCTATCTTTTCTAAATCCAGAGCTGGATTTGCCACAGCAGTCTTACAGGGCCTGATTGCTAGCCCCAATTCTCTTTGACTGCCACCACCCTTCCTTAGCTTTGGGAATCAACCCAAATGTGATGACTGCAACCATTAAACACCAAGAACGTAGTAAAGTTGTGTACACTTACCATAAATGTAGATGTTCGAGTGTATTCACAGTTGCAGTCCTGGTCATCCTCCCTCCAACCCCCAGACTTCTAATGGCTCTACCTTTCGTTTTTGTTTGGTATATATTATATTTTGTGTATTTGCTTTTTGCTGGGGGTGTTCCATACCATATAATTGCTTCCCATTGTGGGGGCACCGGACATCTGGGGTGAGAAAAACTGATGTAATGGTGTCGGCTGCATGTTTTATACCTGACGTCATGGAAGAAGCAACAGCATCTGACGCAGAAATCCAAAGACTCTGGTATTCAAGCTGGCTTAGGGCTACCTGCAGGCAGATAACCCAAATGTGATGACTGCAACAGTGAATACGCTTGAACATCTACATTTATGGTAAGTGTACACAACTGTACTTTTTTCTTTTCTTAGAAGGGACATTAGCCCTAATAAATACCAAAGGTTCCGACCCTTGGCGAGATTGGAGAAGAGAACCCAGAACTTCCTCCATGATCATAGGTTCATAGGTTCGTACTAGGCTATCTGCCCTAGGGCATTTATAAGCCTAGCCAGAGTGTGTGTGGCTTTCACCACCCCTTAGGATGAGAATACTACGCCCTTTTAGGGTTTAGTTTACTGTGCCTCTGTCTAGTAGTGACACAGAGATGACCCCCGGGGTAAACCTACAATCTCCCATCCAGTCGTCAAGATTTCTCTTTAATAGAATCAGTGAAGGGCTCTGCCTAACATGGACTGGGATTCTATTCCAGAGTGTAGGGAAGCCTCTGGGTTATGAATCTGTCCCTCCAGCACGTCCTATTTATTTCTGTGTTTAGGTTTAAGTCTCTTGCTCTCGTGGCTCTGATGGATTTGGATTTTCTGAGGTGGAGCATGTCCATTAATTCCAGATTGGACATGGCCTTGTACGTCAGGCACAGGTCACCTCTGAGTAGGCGGTATGCGACTGAATAGAGCTGGAGTTTTTTCAGTCGGGCAGCATATGACATATGTTTAAGACCCTTTATCCTCTTGGTGAGGAACTTTTGGGGTCTTTCCAACTGCTGCAGGTGTCGGGTGAGATACATCCCAAATGGGGCATTGTACTCAATCATTGGCCTGATAAGAGAAGAGTACAGGGGCACAATGACCTCTCTTGATCTAGATGTGAAACCCTTCATGATAAGGTGTGCAATATAGAAGGTCTTCCTAACCACTTCGGCAATGTGAGTGTCAAATGAGAGGTTACTGTCAACCTGGGTCCCTAGGTCCCTGATTACCTCTTCCGTACTTAATGGATTACCACCTATGTGGTAATTTGTGGGTACCTTGTTTTTCCCAAAGGGTATGACTATACATTTTTGGCTCGCTTAAGGCCATGGCTCTGGCACCAATTATCCGTTTCTATGAGGCCTCTCTGAAGGATGTTTGTGTCCGCTGGAGTATCAATTATGGCGCCTAGTTTACAGTCATTTGCGAACTTTGTCAGCCACAATCCTCCTATGTTTGCCTGTACCTTGGAAAAATAAATGCCGAACAAGAAGGGTCCCAGGACTGAGCCCTGTGGGACACCACTTGTGACTGGCTTAGAGTCTGACATAGCTCCCGCAACTCTGACCCTGTGGGTTCTGTCCTTGAGCCAGTTTGCAACCCATCTTGTGAAATATGGGTTTACATTTAAGCTGGTGAGTTTGTCTATGATGCCCGAGTGGGGTATTGTGTCAAAGGCTTTTGCAAGGTCAAGGTAGGCTGTGTGAACTGCCTTGCCCTCATCAATGGCCTTAGTGACTGTTTCAAAAAAGTCGACCAAGTTCAAAAGGCAGGATCTGCCCTTGACAAAGCCAAATTGGGTAGGATCCAATGTCTGTAGGTCCCCAATGTCTTTGTTTATGAGTTCCATAATGATCCTCTCCATAGCTTTGCAGACCAGACTCGTTAAGCTTATGGGTAATTTCAGGGTCCGTAGAAGCACTGCCTTTGTGAAGTGGGACCACTGTTGCCGTCGCCACTCTTTGGACGTAGCCTGTAGTAAGGCTAAGCTTGAACAGCAGCCCTATGTGTGGGTTTAGTTCCTCTTGGAGTTCATGTAGCACACAGCCCGGGCACCGTCCGTCCCATTGATGCTGTGATTTTAGCTTTAGAGAGGCGGCTCTCACCTGGGCATCTGAGATGTTAGGAGGCTACACTCTGCTGGGATAGTTATTTCTCCTTTTGGGGGAGGGAGGAAATTTGCACTGAACCTGTCTGCCAGAATGTTGGCAATGTCAGTGGGTTCAGTGTATTTTGTGTCATTTTGGACTAACTCTGAGCATATCTGGGAGTTTACACCCAGGTTTCTAACATAGCTAAAAAAGGCCTTATGATTGTCTTTTGTGTCTTTTGCGATTTTTCTCTCAATGTTGGCCTTGGATGATTTTATGAGTGATTGTAGATGTTAAGTTGTCAATCTCGCCTTCATTCTTGCTGGATGGGTTCGGAGCCGATCCTCGGCTCCGACTCTGCACTTGCTTTAGCTTGAGAACTCCTTTTACCAGCTCGAGGCAACCCTATATCCCATGATGCAAGGCGGAACTACCTCAGATCTCGTTTGCCGCTTAGCGAAAAAGGTCTCCTTTGCCAGCTGAGGTAAGTAATTTTTTGTCAAAAGAGAAAAAAGCTTAGTTAGGGATTTATTTCCCCCTTGTTTCCACTTTCATAGTCTGTAGTGTGTTTACAGCCCACCCTATTCCCTTATAATTCAAAACTTTTAAATTCCCTTGGTAATTGTATAAAAGTTTAGTTAGGCCTAGACCCCATTGGTTAATCCCTACCTGTGTGTGTGTGTTAGGGGATTAATTGTGTGTGTTTGTTGGGGTTTGTGTGTGACTTCTTCCTTAGAAAAATGTCAAAGGAAGGCAAGGTCTCAGGCTTCAAGAAGTGTGACTCGTGCTGTCAGAAAATGTCTCTGACAGACGGTCACACTTCTTGTGTTTACTGCCTGGGGCCTTTGCACCTGCAGGACTCCTGTGCTTTGTGTCACTCTTTTAGCCAGAGAGTCCTGCAGGAAAGGAGGAATAAGTTAATCCTCCGTGGCTTACTTAAGCCAGAAGGTTCTCCCTCTAAAACAGGGTCTGGTAAACCTAAGCCACCGAAGGTTCAGGCTACAGTATCCAAGCCTCCTCCGATGGCTCCGGCTGGAACCGATCTATCTACTTCCAAAGTAGTGGGTTCGGCACCGATCGGTTCCGACACCCGGTCTACTGTGGCCTTGTCGGCTCCGGCTGGAGCCGACACCTTATCCAGCATCGGAGCCGAGAAACCTTCGGCTCCATCTGGAATTCAGGGGACTTCGGCTCCGATGGCTTCGTCGAAGAGATCTCGGTCCCCTTCATTGCAGAGTATCCACTCGGCTCCGGGGTCTCCTCTTTTGTCGGAGCGGAGCCATCGGAGCCGATCTTTGAGATCTTCCAGGCTGTCTGACCACGACTTAGAGAGGGTGGTAAGCAGGCTGTTGAAGTCGCAGGCACTGGCCCAAATGCTCCATCGCCCGTCTCAGCAGACTTCAGCTATTGTTTCACCCCTTGAACTTCCTCCTCCGGCTCCACACCAGAGTTCGGGCGAGCTTCGGGACAGCGACTGTTTCGCACCGAGCAGATACATCCTTCGGCTCCGTCGTCCTCGGCTCCGATCTCCTCCTTGAGGCCTTCCTTGGAGGGATCCGCGTCGGGTTTCCTGTCGGCTCCGAGGGGCTAGTGGCATCGGACCCTTGTCCGACCCGCTCTCCCTCTCGGGCTTCGCTTTGGTAAGCTCGGCACCGACATCGGCCTCGGAGCCTTCCTCTCAGTGGAGCCGGAATTCCTGTATCCTCGGATCGGGATATTCCGGCCTCCCGGGAGGGAGCCTTTGAGGTGATGAGGAGTGTCCTGGCTACTGAGCCAGGTCAACGGTCCATCCCTCTAGCTCCTCCCTCTTTGGTGCCTGTAGACACCTCTTGCCAGCCTCTTGCTCTCAGGCCCAGGGATCCATCGCCCCAGGTTTCCCATTGGGAATTTCCTCCTCTTCCAAGTTTCTCCTGATCCGGCAGGTGAACCCCTCGGAAGAGGACGTGTAAGAGGAAACGCACAGACTCCCGAGTCTACTACATCTGATACCGACTTAGATGAGTCGGAGGGTTCCCACGATCCCCTCTGAGGATGTCTCCTTTTCAGACATCCTTGAGCTCCTCAAACAGAGGGGAATTGGCCATCCATTGATCCCTCCGAGGATGAGTCTGTATACCTGGAGGCTTTGGATCCCGACCCTCCACCTCCTGGGTGTCTCCGCCTTCGACCCACTTATGCAGGTAGTGGCTCGGAAGGCGTGGGCTCCAGATTCTGTGGAACCTGTCCCCAGGAGACCTTCCAAGTTTATCACGGCCCCTACGGACAAACAGTTTCTTTCCAAGGGCGTCTCTGTGGATGCTATGGTGGTGGCGGCCACTAAGAAGGAACTGGCGGATCCTTCAGTACCTGTCCATCCTCCTAACAAGGATTCTAGGACCATGGACAGGTATGGAAAGCGGATGTTTTCTTCAGCGACCTTTGCTATGCGTTCGCTGAACTACCTTTGTCACTTCACCAGACTTCAAAGAGATATTCTCAAGGAACTGGGTGAAGTGGTCCAGGATCCTTCTGCTGCTGGGGCTCAAGAAAAGATTGCCTCACAGCTAGCAGTCCTGAATTCCCTATCCATCTCCTCCATGCGGCTCCTATCCTATGCGGCCGATGGAGCGAGCAGGGCCGCAGGCACAGGAGTTGCTCTTAGACGCCAAGCCTGGATGCGGCTTTGTAATTTTGCGGACCCCTTTAAGGCATCCTTCACTAATACCCCCTTTGATGGTTCGGCTTTGTTCGGACCTCAGGTGAAGGATACCTTGACCAGGTGTGAGCAGGACGATAAAACTCTTTCTGCCGTTGGAGTCCATTTTTCCACCCCTTCTAGACCATATCCCAAGGGTCAGAAGGGAGGGAAGATGTGGTTCCTCAAAGCCCAAGGAGCTACACCGGACACACGTGGTCAGTTTACCCCCAGAGGCAGAGGGGGTAACAATAATAGACGCCGCCCTAGAGGCAGGGGGGGGGTCCTCAGAACCAGGGCAACAGGGAGTCTCTTCCTGAGAAGCCCTTTCAGCATCCCTGAGGTGTTGCCCGACTGTCCACCCTTGGAGGCAGTCGGGGGAAGGATTTTGCTGTACCCAGTAGCCTGGCATTCCCTCTCACAAGATATGTGGGTACAGTCGATCATATCCGAGGGTTACAAAATCCCCTTGAAAGGTATCCGTACCTCAACAATCCCTTCCAGACATCTCACCCGGTCAAAGGGATTTGGCAGAACAGGAGGTTTCAAAGCTCCTAGGAAAAGAGCCGTCCAGACTGTGCCGGCAGACCAGGTAGGATCCGGCGTCTACTCGAGATTCTTTTGGTCCCCAAAAGGACGGGAGATTGAGACCAGTATTAGACCTGAGCAGTCTAAACAGATTTGTCAAGAAGGCAAGATTCCGGATGGTCACGCTTCAGTCCATTCTGCCCTTTCTGGGCAAGGACAACTGGATGTGCTCTATAGACCTTCAGGACGCGTACTATCACATAAAGATTCACAGGCGCTCCAGAAGGTTTCTCCGCTTTCGGCTAGGGACCAGTCATTACCAATTCAGAGCCCTGCCCTTTGGCCTCACTTCAGCCCCCAGAGTGTTTACCAAATGCATGGCAGTGGTCACAGCTCATCTGAGACATCAAGGATTCCAGGTGTTTCCTTATTTGGACGACTGGCTCCTCTCCGCCACCACCAGGTGTCCGTTTCTTCAGACCAGAGACTACACTCTGCAGCTTTGCAGGAGTTTGGGAATTTCAGTAAATTTCGAAAAATCTTCTCTGCTGCCTTGCCAATCTATCACCTTTATAGGCGCAGAATTAAACACCGTCAAAATGCTAGCCAGACTAACAGATCAAAGAATTCTGGACATCCAAAAATTCGTTCAGATTCTATTGCAGAGCAACAAGGTCAAAGCCAGATTTATACTGAAGGTTCTAGGTCTTATGGCTGCGGCCATTGTTCTTCTACCACTGGCTCGTTTCCACATGCGTCTTCTGCAGTGGATGCTATTCACGCAGTGGTCGTACCACAGTCTCCCGATGAGGCACGAAATCTTAGTCACACAGTCATGCAGAACTCATCTGAATTGGTGGATATCTTCCCCTCTTCTTCATCAGGGCCGACCCTTTGTTCCCCCTCCTCCAGTTGCCACAGTCACTACGGATGCCTCTCTGATCGGGTGGGGGGGGCATTATCAGGGCAGGATGGTCCACGGGACGTGGCAACCCATAGAATACCATCTGCACATAAATGTCCTGGAGATGAGAGCGGTGCTTTTAACGTTGCAAGCCCTCAACGACTTTCTTCCCACGGGGACTGTTGCAGTACAAACGGACAACATGTCCGTGGTCTGGTACATCAACAAGCAGGGCGGGACCAGGTCCTATCCGTTGTGTCGAGAAGCTCTCAGACTTTGGCAATGGGCAATCTCCTCTCATCGGTTTCTGATAGCAACGCACATCCCCGGCAGGTCCAACCTCTTGGCGGACAGGCTGAGCAGATCCATTCTGATGCCTCACGAGTGGTCTCTCAATCAATCTGTAGTGGATCAGATTTTTCTGAAGTGGGGCACTCCTTGTTGCGATCTTTTTGCTACTCCTCAAAACAACAAGTGCCCCGATTTTTTTTACCCTCTTTCCCCTTCCAGGCCAACCCCTGAGAGACTGTCTAACCCAGGATTGGCCCCGGGGACTTCTGTACGCTAGATTCCACAAGTCATTCAGAAAGCCACCATTTTGAGGGCCAAGTTGATTCTCATTGCCCCTTATTGGCCTCGACAAATTTGGTTTCCGTCTCTGCATTGTCACCTTCTGGTGCAGCCCTGGCATCTGGACCCAGTTCCGGATCTCTTGATCCACCAGTCGGGTCAGCAGCACCGGGCCATTCATTCTCTCAACCTCACTGCTTGGTTGCTCCACTTCCTTCCCTAGCCAGGCTACCGATGATTTCTGACTCAGTCAGAGACATCTTAGTGTCTTTTTTAAAGTCGTCCACTAGGACTGTTTACGCTAGCAAGTGGCGACGCTTTTCTGTTTGGGCAAATTCCAGGAATATTGATCCCTTTACTGCTCCTGTACATTCTGTTTTAGATTTCCTGGCGGAGGTTTTTCATTCAGGATCCTCGTCATCTACAGTTAAAGTACAACTGGCTGCTATTTCCAAGTATCATGTTGGCTTGCATGACAATAACATTATGTCTCATAGATTATGCAAGGCCTTTCTGAGAGGAGTTTTTCTCCTAAAGCCGCCTATAAAGCATCCTCCTCCGCAATGGGATCTAAACTTAATGTTGGCATCCTTGATACTACCTCCTTGAACCGTCTGCTTCATGTTCTTTGAAGTTATTGACCTGGAAAACTATATTCTTACTGGCTGTCACTTCAGCAAGAAGGGTTTCGAGATTCAAGCTCTCTGCATTCGTTCCCTTACTTGGTTTTCATAAGGACAGGGTATCATTAAGAACGAACCCTTCCTTTCTCCCCAAAGTTGTGTCTCAAACCAATATTAACCAATCTATAGATCTACCAGTCTTTTTCCCAAACTATTCCGACAGAGCTGAACAGAAGCTTCATTTTTGGATGTCCATCGTCAGCTCGGGTACTATTTGCATAGAACTAAACAATTCAGGAAATCGGACCAATTATTTGTCTCCTATGCAGAAAACAGGATAGGTCTTCCAGTTTCTAAAGTGACCTTATCCAGATGGTTGACTTCCACCATTTTCTATGTGTACTCTCTCAGAGGCAAGCAGCTATCTTCTAAACCAAAAGCACACTCAACCAGGAGTCTATCCACTTCTGCAGCCTTTCAGGATAGACTACCCATTGATACCATTTGTGCAGCAGCTACTTGGGCCACGCCTCATACCTTTGTCTGTCATTACAAGTTGGACTTGGCCTCCAGAGATAGGGCCAGTTTTGGTTCCACAGTTCTCAAGAGTCTGTTCCATTGAGCCACCCGGGATACAGGTGCTAGGGACGCGGTCCCATCCAGCAAGAATGAAGGCGAGATTGACAACTTAACATTTAGAAGTTATGTACCTACCATAACGTTCCATGTTAGTTGTCTTCTCTCGCCTTCTTTCTTGCGTCCCTCCCTCCTTCCCCCTGGCCTGGACAGATCTTGAAGAGTTCCTATCAGGTTGTTTTCCTCCTGAGCCTTCATATGAGGACTCTTATTATGAACTTGTTTTCCTAATTATGTTGGGTTAGTCCTTAGCAGGGTAGGTTAGCTACCAAACGAGATCTGAGGTAGTTCCGCCTTGCATCATGGGATATAGGGTTGCCTCGAGCTGGTAAAAGGAGTTCTCAAGCTAAAGCAAGTGCCAAGTCGGAGCCGCGGATCGGCTCCGAACCCATCCAGCAAGAAAGAATGCGAGAGAAGACAACTAACATGGAACGTTATGGTAGGTACATAACTTCTAATTTTTAGCTAGTACTAATCAGAGATGCCTTCCCTTTTGGGGGTTTTGCTCTGTCATGTAGTAGCTTCCTCCTCCTGTTGTAAAGTTTGTTTATGGCTGGGGTCCACCAGACCTGGCGCCTGCCTTTGGGGGAATGGGTCTTGGTTTTATTTGGGATTGCATGATCCATGCATTCTTGAAGGTGCCCGTAGAAGGCATTTGCAAAGGATTCAGCAGTGTGGGTTGTGGTTTCCACTGGCCCAGGGGCCTTGAAGGATACCACTTCAGTCTTAAGAAGTGTGAAGTTGGCTTTTGAGAAGTTCTTCACTGTGGTCTTTTGTGCAGGGGGGGGGGGCGGGATGTGGATATCCAGTGAGATTAATTTATGGTCTGATCTTACCAAAGAGGGATATACTTCCGGTGTGGAGCATTTTGTCCCCATGTTTGTGATGATCAGGTCTAGTATATTGTCTCCTCTTGTGGGAATAGTGACTAGTTGTTCCATTGCATTTGAGTTTATGAATTCTAGGAACCTTTGGGCTAGGGTGTTGGGGCTTGAGTAATGTTCCCAGTCTATGTTTGGGTATTTGAAGTCTCCCAAAATGATGGTATTTGGAGAGACATTCATACTCTCCAGTGTCTTCAGGAAGGCTGTGTGGGGTTCCTGAGTTTGAGAGGGTGGTCTGTAGCATGCTACAAACTGTAAGGCAGTTTTGCCTATGGTTAGTTGCACCTGGATGGTCTCCGATGCTTCGTGCGTTGCCACTAACCTGGAGGTGTGGGTATCTTTGATGAATATGTGGTTCGGTCCAAGTTTTGGGGCCGGAAAGCATGATATGAGGTAAAACCTGATGGTGCTGGGTTGCTCTCAGGAGCCTTGAACCAGGTTTCAGTCACTGCACAGACATCGATGTTCTCCATACTGAGGAGGGCTTCGAGGGCGTGCATCTTGAGGTTTAGACTTCCGGCATTGAGCAGCATTACCCTTAGTTTTTTTAAACTTGTGTTTTCTAGGGAGGTAGGTTTGTCATTTGAGCCTTGCCTAAAAAAGGCACTATGGGGGTGGCAAGAACCTTGACCAATATCCGGAAGCCCAGGGGTGACAGGTGCAAGCCATCCCTTGCGAAGCAGCGTGGCTTGTCAAGCATGTCATTCCAAGCAGACAGACATTGGATCCCCTTTGAATGACACCAGTAATTAAGCCAATTGTTAAAACTGATCATTTTGTCTTTGTACTGTGGCATCATTCTTGGTGAGGGTAAGATGCTGCTCAGGGTCAGGGTCATACCTGCCTGGGCTACATAATCGGAGAGCTCCTCTATGTGTCTTTTCATGTAGTCCAGGGAGGTACGTCTCAGGTCATTCACACCGGCATGTACAAACTGCAGAATCCCTCTAGGACCCTCCTGAGATAGACTGCAGTTCCCCTTCGATGTCCAGAGCAGATACCTGCAAAGCCTCAGAGGACGTACAAAAAAGATGGATCAACGCTGACCTCCAGTGAGGTTGCTGCAAAGGAATCGGACATAAACACTGATCTACAGAGCTACTACCGGCTTCTAGAGGGATGTCCTGTGGAGGCTGGACAGCCAAAGAATTCAGCAGAGACTTCTTGGCTGTCTTCTTACCAAGCGGATGTGTCTTGGGTTAAAGGATTTTTGCCATGTAACCATGAGCTAACTGTCTAAGCTGTTGGTTTTCAAGATAAATGGCTAGGAAAGACAAACTGATTTTGAGTGTCATGGGCACAAATGCCTTACAGATGTACTACAAATACAAGAGGTATGGTCATGGAACGGCCCATGCAGAACAGACACTGTTTGTGACCATCCTTATGGGGAATCTGCCTCCCACACTGACACTCGTCTCTCTTGGATTGTAGGTAGTGATAAAAAATACAAGATCAAGAAAGCAATTTTTTAAAAAGAAAAAAATAACCCCAACAGGGCACTTATCTGGTGTTAAAATGCAGAGCAGTAACAATGTTCAAACCAACTGGCAGCAACTCTGTTCGAATTGGCGGCAAATGATGTTTTGAGTAGTTACGTGTCTATTTCCTTTTTTTTGCCCTTTGTTCTGTACAAAGAGCATAAATGTGACATACTGAGCAAACAATCTTTTTCAAGCTTGCTTGTACTGGCTGAGTGACGAGCCATTCCCTGGAGTTCTCCACAGTGATGTAGAAGGACATTTGAGGTTCATGTCCCACTGTAGTGCTGTTTGTTTTGTGAATATGTAGCAGATCTATCGTCTTTATTTGTAGAATGCTTAGTACTTTTAGGCATAGTTCGTACCACAGACTTAGCACCTGGTGGCTGTATAACTCACTCTGACCTGTCTTGCCTAGTAGCCAGCAAGTCAAATAGGAGTAGTGGTTAACATTGATACCACTGATGTCCATCCCAGTAATGCCAAAGAAAGTGGTGTGTGTCTAGAGAGAGAGAAAAGGCTGACATCATCTGAGGAAGCCATCATATCAATATTGGTGAAAAAGAAGGTTGAACTGCGAGGAAAGATGAAACTGCTGCCTGATGCTCCAGCACCATAAGGGCAGTAGTTTGACTTCTAGAAGGCATTTTCCTTACTCCTTTTTATAGTGGATGCCTGTAAACAGTACCCCGTCTGATGTTAAATACATTATTCCAGCAAGATATTTATAGCAAGCTAATGATTTTTTGTTTGTTGTTTCTTTTTTTTTAATGGTCAAGTTTCTGAGAGATATTTAAAAAATCCTTTAGTGTTTATAAAAGGAATTAAAAGTATAAAACCACAGTTTCATTTCTGGGTTTCTCGAAATAGTGGATTTGAAAGATTTTAAAATAAAATCTATATATTTTTGATTGTGCAGGAAAATGTTAACTGGAATAAAATTCATAATTAAAACAACATTTTGTTCATAGCTGATTTATTAACTTTCTTCTTATTAGTATTAATGATTTCCAGTTTGAGTATGAAGTATCTAGCCAATTAATTAGTACTCTGAAATTTGCTGTGCCTTTGTTTCTGTTTTGGGAAAATGAATACTTCTCTGTTTCTATGATCTACTGTGATGACCTAATGTTACTTTAGGCTCGTCACTGGCTGCATAGAGACAGCTGTGTCTACCAGAAGTAAGTCCAAAATTAACATACCAACCCGGTAGAATCCAAAATTAAATGGGTTGTAAGTCATAGCTATATGTAGGAAGTGTAGCACCAAAAAATAACTTCCATCAAACTGAATAGAAAACTAAGAGGAGTAATTAAGTGTAACAAAGCAAATTTTTAGGTAAAGATAGCATCCCAAGGAAAGGACTACCATAAGGCCTTCTTCAGCTATGTCTGAAACCTGAAAGGCAGCACACAACGGTACGCCAAACTGCTTGTAAATGGAACAGCATTCATGGAACCAAGAGATATGGCAAATTGTCTGGTTGACAAAGTAATCTCCAACTTTGTCTCCCTCTCACCCCCAGCCAACCTCCGAGGAAATCAAACAACTCCAATTATCAGTCGGGAGCATGTCTTAAAGGCTTTCTCCAAGGCCATTAATACAGCTTTGATGGGCCCCAATAATATCCCAGAAAACCTCCTAAATAGCCTGAAATATGGCCTGTCAGGACCACTGGAGTCAGCATTCAACCATAGCTATCAAACAGTCCTCATACCTTGCAAATGAAGGACCCCAGCAGTCAGCCCTCTGCACAAGGGCAGGCCATCAGTGCATCCTGGGAAACATAGACCCATTAGTCTGACAATTCTTTACAAGGCGTTGCATATGAGACTAGTCATGGAAATGATTAACAGAGGTATAGGAAATGTTAAGACACTAGACCCAACCTTGTTTGGTTTCGTCAAAGGCAGGCCATGCCTACTGAACCTGGTGGACTTAGAAAAGGTCACCAAGGCAATACATGAGGGCAAAGTGATGCATACTGCCTGCCTTAACCTAGCAAGGACATTTGATACAATACCCCACCCAGACATTGTAAACTGACTCATGGAATTGAGCATCATAGAAACCTCCATGTTACTAACGTTTTACACGAAGGTTTAATACAGACAAATGAATGGTATCAAAGCCATGGCTTAATGCTCAGTGTCAAGAAATGCATAATAGTACCTTAGACATAGTCTGATATTAGCGACTCGTGTTGATATTAACCTGGCTTTTGCCCAACATGTGTGTAAGGTAGTAAGCAAATCATTCTGTCATAGGTTCGTACTAGGCTATCTGCCCTGGGGCAATTATAAGCGTAGCCCGATTCTGTATGGCTTACGCCACCCCTTGATTTGAGTATACTGTGCCTCTGTCTAATAGTGACATGGGAGTAATCCCTGGGACAAACCTACGAGCCCCCATCCACCTATCGAAATTCTTCTTGAAGAGATTCAGTGAGGTGCTCTGCCTCACATGAACTGGAATTCTATTCCAGAGCGAAGGGAGCCTCTGGGTTATGAACCTGTCCCTCCAGCAAGTTCTATTTATTTCTGTGCTGAGGTTCAAGTCCCTCGAGCGTGTGGCTCTAAGGGATTTAGAGTTACTGAGGTGGAGCATGTCCATTAATTCTGGATTTGACATAGCTTTGTATGTCAGGCATAGATCGCCTCGAAGTAGGCGGTATACAACTGAGTAGAGCTGGAGTTTTTTTAACCGAGCAGCATATGGCATCTGTTTGAAACCCTTGATCCTCTTGGTGAGATACTTTTGGGGTCTTTCTATTTGCTGCAGGTGTCGGGTAAAGTACATCCCAAAAGGGGCATTGTATTCTATGATGGGCCTGATGAGGGATGAATAAAGGGGCATGATTACCTCTCTTGATCTAGATGTGAAACCCTTCGTGATGAGGTGGGCTATGTCGAAGGTCTTTCAAACCACTTTGGCAATGTGGTTTTCAAAGGAGTGATTGCTATCAACTTGGGTCCCCAGGTCCCTAATAACTTTCTCTGTACTTAATGGGTTTCCGCCTATGTGGTAATTTGTGGGCACATTGTTTTTGCCAAAGGGTATGACTATACATTTTTTGGCATTTAGCTTTAAACCATGGCGCTGGCACCAGTTATCTGTCTCTGTGAGACCTTTTTGAAGGATGTTTGTGTCAGCTGGAGAGTCGATTATGGCGCCCAGTTTGCAGTCGTCTGCGAACTTGGTGAGCCATAGTCCTCCCACGTTTGCCTGTACCTCGGAAAAGTATATACCGAACAAGAGTGGTCCCAGGACAGAACCCAGTGGGACACCACTTGTGACCGGTTTCGAGTCTGACATGGGTCCAGCAACTCTCACTCTGTGGGTTCTGTCTTTGAGCCAGTTTGCGACCCATCTTGTGACATAGGGGTTTATATTTAAGCTTGATAGCTTATCTGTGATGCCTGAGTGGGGTATTGTGTCAAATGCCTTTGCAAGGTCCAGATAGGCTGTGTTGACTACCTTCCCTTCATCTATGGCTTTAGTGACTGTTTCGAAGAAGTCAACCAGGTTCAAAAGGCAGGATCTGCCCTTGACAAAGCCGAACTGGGTAGGATCTAGTGTCTGTAGGTCCCCAATGTCTTTGTTTATGAGCTCCATGATGATCCTGTCCATAGCCTTGCAGACTAAGCTAGTCAGGCTTATGGGGCGATAGTTTCCAGGGTCCATAGAGGCTCCACCTTTGTGGAGTGGGACCACTGTTGCTGTACGCCATTCTGTGGGCACATATCTTGTAGTGAGGCTGAGATTGCGTAGCTGTTTTATTTGAGGGATTAGTTCCTCTTGGAGTTCATGTAGGACACAACCTGGGACACCATCTGGTCCCATGGAAGCAGTGTTTTTTGCTTTGGAGAGAGCAGCCTTCACCTGAGCATCAGAGATGTTTGTGAGGCAGTCCTCTGCCGGGATAGATACTTGCTCTTTTGGGGGGGAGGGGGGGGAGAAGTTTGCACTGAACCTGTCTGCCAGGATATTGGCAATGTCTGTGGGTTCAATGTATTTTTTGTCATTTAGAATCAACTCAGAACAAGTCTGGCAGTTGCATCCCAGGTTCCTAACATAACTGAAAAAAGCCTTCTGATTGTCTTTGGTGTCCTGTGCAATTTTTCTCTCGAAGCTGGCCTTGGAGGAGTTTATGAGGGATCGTAATTTTTTGCTAGTACTGATCAGAGATGCCTTCCCTATTAAGGATTTTGCTCTATCATGTAGTAGCTTCCTCCTTCTGTTGTACAGTTTATTTATGGCAGGGGTCCACCAGACTGGACGCCTGCCTTTGGATGATTGGGTCTTGGTTTTGTTTGGGATAGCATGATCCATGCATTCCTGGAGATGTCCGTAGAATGCGTTTATATAGGATTCTGCAGTTTGGGCCGTAGTTTCCACTGGCCTTGGGGCCTTGAAGGATTCCAGTTCGGTTTTGAGAAGTGAGAAGTTCGCTTTTGAGAAGTATTTCACTGTGGTTTTCTGGGCTGGGGGGTGGGGTCGGGATGTGGACATCCAGTGAAATTAATTTATGATCCGATCTTACCATTGAGGGATATACTTCTGGTGTGGAGCATAGAGTCCCCATGTTGGTAATGATCAGGTCTAGTATGTTGTTCCCTCTTGTGGGAGTGGTGACTAGTTGTTCCATAGCATTTGAGTTTATAATTTCCAGGAACCTTTGGGCTAAGGTGCTGGGGCTTGAGTAGTGCTCCCAGTCAATGTTTGGGTAGTTGAAGTTTCCCAATATAATGGTGTTCGGAGAGATCTTCTTGTTCTCCAATGTTTTCAGGAAAGCCGAGTGGGATTCCTGACTTTGAGAGGGTGGTCTGTAGGATGCTATAAACTGAAAAGCAGTCTTGCCCACAGTTAGTTGCACATGGATGGTCTCCGATACTTCGTGCAATGCCACTAACCTGGAGGTGTGGATATCCTTGATAAATATGGAAACTCCCCCTCCTTTTGTGGTTCGGTCCGGGTTTTGGGGCCGAAATGCATGATATGAGGTATAGCCTGGTAGTGCTGGGGTGCTCTCTGGAGCCTTGAACCAGGTTTTTGTCACGGCGCAGATATCAATGTTCTCCATACTGAGGAGAGCTTAGAGTGCGTGCATCTTGAGGTTTAAGACTTCTGGAGTTAAGCAGCATTACCCTTAGTTTCCTGTTCCTTGTGCTGTCTATTGTGGTGGGTTTGATTTTGAGCCTTGCCTAAAAAAGGCACTATGGGGGTGGCAAGAGCCTTTGCCAATATCCAAAAGCCCAGTGGTGACAGGTGCAAGCCGTCCCTAGCGAAGCAACGTGGCTTGTCGAGCATGTCATCCCAGGCTGACAGACACTGGATCCCCTTTGAATGACACCAAAATTTTAGCCTATTGTTCAAATCGATCATTTTGTCTTTGTACTGTGGCATCATTCTAGGTGAGGGTAAGATGCTGCTCAAGGTCAGGGTCATACCAGCCTGGGCTATATGATCAGAGAGCTCCTCTATGTCTCTCTTCATGTAGTCCAGGGAGGTACGTCTCAGGTTATTCACACCAGCATGTACAATGACTGAGTCATATTTGTATTTGCTTTGGCGTGAGCTGAGTGCTTGCGTTATGTGGCGGATCCTAGCACCCGACAGGCAGCTCACCGTGACCTTCTCTTTATTCAGCCTGGTGAGCGGGACGTCAGTGTGTCTGACAATAGAGTCACCTATTACAAGAGTATCAGGTGTGTTATTCAGCCTTAAGGGCTGTGGCTGCTTGGCACACTAACTTTGTGGGCTATGTGTTGTGCATGTTATGTTTTGAAATAGCGTTTGTTTGGATGTCTGCTTTGGAGGTCTCTGTTGCTTAGGTAGATTTTTATTTAGAGCCGCCGAGTATGTTTTTGTGTATTTATGTGTTTGGTTCGCTGATGTGGTGGGACTGTGATACTGGAATTGTGTTGTGTGAGGTTACCTTCTCCTCCTGACTGGTTACACCAGTTTTGAGATGAGATAGCTCAGCCTCCAGTTTGGCTAAATAGTTGCATCTCTCGCATATATTTGAACCTGTTTGGAGGAGGAGAGGGTTGTCCCGTGTACATGAGACAGTTGTAACATTGCCTCAAAATTCCCAGATTCACCAGCTGGACTGGAGAGGAAACCATTGACTGACCTTTGGACATGCTAAAGTAATATAGGGAAACTGAATTTAAGACGGACCAATAGAGGACAGGGTAATCGTAGAGAGTATAAGAGTAAGTAGTGCTTATGGTTTAATAGTGCTAACTTGTAGGATTACTTAATTGGACCAGTGAAGGGCCTTAGAATGAGAATATGGTGTTTAAATTGAGAGAGAGAGCAGTTCTAAGGGAAAAAGTGAAGAGCAGACTTTGTGGAGCCAGGAATAGTTTAAACCCAATTAGGCGGCGCTGCCCGCTGTTGCGCTATGCACAAAACCACGCAAAAGAGGGTTTTAAGACAGGAAGATGGAGTTTGGAATTGACCCAAAATGGCCAATAAAACTACAGTTTCAAGTCAGTAACCACTCCCACAGGGGCAGGCAGGCTGCTCAATGTTTTTCACTGCCACTGATCAACAGAGAGACTTCCCTTTAACCCAAGCAAAAAATGGCTTCCAAGAAACTTACAAACAGTTCAAGAACAGCAAGCCTGTAACTGAACTTTTTTAAATCTCAGAAAAGTGGGGAAAAAAGCAAGATTTTTTTTGTTTTTTTGTTTTTTTCAAAGATAGCAGAGGTTCACAAGTATCAACAAGTTATAACAGTGCAGTAAATGACCCCACACAAGAGTGCTAGGCCAAAGACAGATAAAATGCAAGTTTTGAGAAAAAAAAACGATTTTAAAAATAAGTGCAAACAGGAAATTCAGTAAACAGCTCTAGGTTGTGCTCTAAATACAGTTACTAATGCTAAAAGCTGTCTCAGGTTTCAACTTTCTGTTACCTAAGAAGCTCAGTTGTGAGTGTTCAGCCATTTTACAGTGAGCTTATCGAAGGAAGGACACTCAGCAAACTCGGAGCTACAATATATAACATTAAGTATCCTGTTTTTTGTTTATTTTGTTCTTTATTTCTTTGTTGTTTATAGCACTTTGTGTACTGTGTATTTTTTCTAGCTAGTTTCACTGTGTGTGAGGTATTAACTGGAAATTGTCCACTCTTATTAAGCATCTGTTGGGTTGTTTGTTTATGATAACTTGTTGCAGGTTAAACTCTTTTTTTCTAGTGGCTCCTTTAGCTGTTTAAAACTTTCATTTAAAGGCTCACTGCTGCTTTTCAGCTGGGAGTAACACTTCTGCAGTTTGTTTCCCACCCTGCCTCCCTGTTGGTATAGTGTTTTTATAGTTGGTGGCTTTGCAGTTGCCCGCCCCTAGTGTAAATTTGATCTGGGACCTTCCTCCCAGTCTAGTGTCATTACCTCATTCTACCCAGTACAGGGAGAGCATTTGAGAAGGCCAATCAGCTTAGTTTCTGCTACTCCTTTCTCTCTTTCCTTTCTCAAAAAAAAAAAAAAAATACTGTATTTGTGTTTTTTCTTACTTTATTTTGCTCTTGCGTCATCTTAAAAGTACTCAATTGTATTTATTACTGCTTGGTGTAACTCATTGTAAGCCTTTTAGTTTAAGCACCTGGGCTTCAGACCAGTTTTACATTAGGAAGGTTTGTGGTCTGCACTGTAGTGGCAGAACAGGTAGCTTACATCCTTCTAAGTTGGGAACTGCTGATTGAGGGCTCAGTGTCGGTTATTCTAAAAGTGTATTAATTCTGGTTTAATCACTTGGGCTTGAGGCCAGTTATTTTACATTAAGAGGGTTCGTGTTCTGCACTCTTGTGGGAGGAGAGGCTGGACTCTGTCCTTCTGAGCTGGGAATTTCTGGTTAAAGCTTATAGTGCCTGCATATTTGAACTGCTTCTTACTGAAATTGGTACACCTCGTTTGGCATAGACTAGATCCAGACCTGCTGAATTTAGCTTTGTTTGTATAACTTGAGCACTAATCCAGGCATTTTTTAAAGTATTCAGTTGTATTTATTACTGCTGGTAGTAACTTGATTAAAGTGTAGCTATCATTTCTAAGTCTTTTGGATTAAGCACTTGGGCTTCAGACCAGTTGTTTTACATTAGGAAGGTTTGTGGCCTGCACTGTGGTGGCAGGACAGGCAGCTTACATCCTTCTAAGTTAGGAACTGCTGATTGAGAGCTCAGTGTCTGTTATTCTAAAAGTGTATTAGTTCTGGTTTAAGCACTTGGGCTTAGGCCAGTTATTTTACGTTAGGAAGGATTGCGGTCTGCACTCTTGTGGGTGGAGAGGCTGGACTCTGCCCTTCTGAGCAAGGAATATCTGGTTAAAGGCTTATAGTGCCTGCATATTCTAACTGTTTCTTACTGAAATTGGTACACCTTGTTTGCTGTAGCATAGACTAGATCCAGGCCTGCTGAATCTAGCTTTATTTGTATGCTTGTTTGTTTATTTCCCTGAAACTCTAATTCCACCTAAAACGCGGCCTTTTAGCACTTCTGTGGATCCCTAGTGATATCTGCATTGCTTACTGTACTTATTTCCTTGTTTCACTTGTAAGAAAGTTATTGTTTGTCGTTTTTGCATTTAGGTTACCTGTAACACATTGCATTTAAGTTACCTGGCACTTGCTCACTAAAGCAATTATATAAGTCAGGTCTAAAAAAATTAAAAGCACTACACCCTCACAAACTCCCCTTGAGTACCTTGTTCCCCATTGGCCCTTTTTTTCAATTATAAAGGAATTCCCAATACTATTCTAGCATGTCCAAAGGTCAGTTGTCAATCTCCTCTCCGGTCCAGCAGGTGAATCTGGGAATCTTGAGGCAATGTTACAACTGCCTCATGTACACAGACAACCCTCTCCTCCTCCCAACAAATTCCAATACATGTGAAATACATGTGAGAGATGCAACCATATAGCCAAACTGGAGGCTAAGCTCTCTCAACTCAGTACTGGCGTAACCAGTCAGGAGGAGAAGGAAACCACACTCACTACAATTCCAGTCTCACATAGACCTACCACGACAACAAACCAAACACATAAACACACAAAAACATACTCGGAGGCTCTAAATAAAAATCTGCCTAAGCAGCAGAGACCTCCAAAGCATACACCCAAGCAACCGCTACCCCAAAACAAAACACGTGCAACACATAACTCACAAAGCCAGTGTGCCGAACAGTCACAGCCCTTAAGGCTAAACAACACACCTGGTACACTTGTAATAGGTGACTCTATCGTCAGGCACACTGACGTCCCGCTCACCAGGCTGAACAAGGAGAGGGTCACGGTGAGCTGCCTGTCGGGCGCTAGGATCCGCCACATAACACAAGCACTCAGGTCACTCCAAGGCAAGTACAAATATGACTCAGTCATTGTCCATGCTGGTGTGAATGACCTGAGACGTACCTCCCTGGACTACATGAAAAGAGACATAGAGGAGCTCTCTGAGCATGTAGCCCAGGCCGGTATGACCCTGACCTTGAGTAGCATCTTACCCTCACCAAGAATGATGCCACAATATGAAGACAAGATGATCAATTTCAACAATTGGCTTAAGTGTTGGTGTCATTCAAAGGGGATCCAATGCCTGTCAGCCTGGGATGACACGCTCAACAAGCCGCGATGCTTCACTAGGGACGGCTTGCACCTGTCACCCCTGGGCTTTCGGATATTGGCAAAGGCTCTTGCTACCCCCATAGTGCCTTTTTTAGGCAAGGCTCAAAAGACAAACCCACCTCCATAGGTATCACAAGGGATAAGAAACTAATGCTACTCAACGCCAGAAGTCTAAACCTCAAGATGCACGCACTCAAAACTCTCCTTAGCATGGAGAACATCGATATCTGTGCAGTAACAGAAACCTGGTTCAAGGCTGCCGAGAGCACCCCAGCACTACCAGGTTATACCTCATACCATACTTTTTGGCCCCAAAACTTGGACCGAACCACAAAAGGAGTGGGAGTATCAATATTCGTCAAAGATACCCACACCTCCAGGTTGGTGGCACAGCACGAAGCATCAGAGACTATCCATGTGCAACTAACTGTGGGTAAAACTGCCTTCCAGTTTATAGCCTGCTACAGACCACCCTCCCAAACACAGGAACCCCACTTGGCCTTCCTGAGAATACTGGAAAATATGAAGGTCTCTCCAAACACCATTATAGTGGGCGACTTCAACTACCCAAAAATAGACTGGGAGCATTACTCTAGCTCCAACACCCTAGCCCAAAGGTTCCTAGAATTTATAAACTCAAATGCTATGGAACAACTTGTTACCACTCCCACAAGAGGGGAAAACGTACTGGACCTGATCATCACCAACATGGGGACACTATGCTCCAGACCAGAAGTGTATCCCTCACTGGTAAGATCAGACCATAAACTAATCTCACTGGATATTCACATCCCGACCCCACCCCCTGCCCAGAAAACCACAGTGAAAAACTTCTCTAAAGCAAATTTCACATGCCTCAAAACCGAGGTGAAATCCTTCAAAGCCTGTGGAAAATACGGCCCAGACCGCAGAATCCTTTATAAACGCATTCTATGAACACCTTCAGGAATGCATGGATCATGCAATCCCAAATAAAACCAAGACCCAATCCTCCAAAGGCAGGTGTCCTGTCTGGTGGACCCCAGCCATAAACAAACTATACAATAGAAGGAGGAAGCTACTACATGATAGAGAAAAATCCCAAAAAGGGAAGGCATCTCTGATCAGTATTAGCAAAAACTACGGGCACACACAAAATCGTCTAAGGCCAGCTTGAGAAAAATTGCACAGGACACTAAGGATAATCACAAGGCTTTCTTTAGTTATGTTAGGAACCTGGGTGGGAATTCCCAGATATGCTCAGAATTAGTCCAAAATGACAAAAATACACCGAGCCCACAGACATTGCCAACATCCTAGCTGACAGGTGCAGTGCAAACCTCTCCCCCTCCCCCCCACCAAAAGGGCAAATACTTATCCCAACAGAGTGCTGCCCCGCCTGACATCTCAGATGCTCAGGTAAGAGCCGCCTCTCCAAAGCAAAAACACAGCATCAATGGGACCAGATGGTGTCCCGGCTGCGCCCTACATGAACTCCAAGAAGAGCTAAACCCAAATATAAAACTACTGTTCAATCTTAGCCTTACTACAGGATATGTACCCAAAGAGTGGCGTACAGCAACAGTGGTCCCTCTCCACAAAGGTGGTGCCTCAACTGATCCTGGAAACTATCGCCCATAAGCCTGACTAGCTTGGTCTGCAAAGCTATGGAAAGGATCATCATGGACCTCATAAATAAAGATATTGGGGACCTACAGACACTGGATCCTACCCAGTTTGGCTTTGTTAAGGGCAGATCCTGCCTCTTAAACCTGGTTGATTTCTTTGAAACAGTCACCAAGGCCATTGACGAGGGGAAGGTGGTCCACACAGCCTACCTGGACCTCGCAAAAGCCTTCGATACAATACCCCACTCAGGCATTATAGATAAGCTCAACAGCTTAAATATAAACCCCTATGTCACTAGATGGGTTGCAAACTGGCTCAAGGACAGAACCCACATGGTTAGAATTGCTGGAGCCATGTCAGACACCAAACCAGTTACAAGTGGCGTCCCACAAGGCTCAGTCCTGGGGCCTCTCTTGTTCGGTATATATTTCTTGGCAGTACAGGCCAACACAGAAGGACTGTGGCTGACCAAGTTCGCAGATGACTGCAAACTGGGTGCCATAATCAACTCTCCAGCCGACACAAGCATCCTCCAAAAGGGCCTCATAGAAACAGACAACTGGTGCCAGAGCCATGGCCTCAAGCTAAACGCCAAAAAGTGTATAGTCATCCCCTTTGGCAAAAACAAAGTGCCCACAAATTACCACATAGGTGGTAATCCATTAAGCACAGAAGAAGTCATTAGGGACCTGGGGACCCAAGTTGATAGCAATCTCTCATTTGACAACCACGTGGCCAAAGTGGTTAGAAAACATTTTATATAGCCCACCTAATCATGAAGGGATTCACATCTAGATCAGGGGAGGTCATCGTACCTCTTTACTCATCCCTCATCAGGCCCATAATTGAGTACAATGCCCCTTTTGGGATGTACCTTACCAGACACCTGCAGCAACTGGAAAGACCCCAAAAGTACCTCACCAAGAGGATCAAAGGGCTCAAACAGATGCCATATGCTGCCCGGTTAAAGAAACTCCAGCTCTACTCAGTGGCATACCACCTGCTCAGAGGCGATCTGTGCCTGACGTATAAAGCCATGTCCAACCCAGAATTAATGGACATGCTGCACCTCAAAATCCAAATCCCATCGAGCTACGCGCTCGAGAGACTTGAACCTCAGCACTGAAATAAATAGGACATGCTGGAGGGACAGATTCATAACCCAGAGGCTCCCTTCACTCTGGAATAAAATCCCAGTCCAGGTTAGGCAGAGTCCCACAATGACTCTCTTAAAGAGGAATCTTGATGAGTGGATGGGAGATTGTAGGTTTACCCCGGCTATCACTTCTGTGTCACTGTTAGACAGAGGCACAGTATACTAACCTCAAAAAACGCATAGCAAAATTAATTTAAAATGGGTGGTGAAAGCCAAACACACTCTGGCTAGGCTTATAAATGCCCTAGGGCAGATAGCCTAGTATGAACCTATGAACCTAAGAAATCAAGTTTAACAAGCCAGAAAATGCTCAAAATAGGTGGCTATGCAGAAAAACGTAGCAAATAAACAGAGGAAAAATACTTAATCTCAAAAGTGGCTCCTTTCTTCTCTCAGCGTTTTCTCCTCTTGGTGGGTGCTTCACCAACAGCCAACAAGCCTGAAAAGACCTGGATATCGACAGTACTGTCTGTTGTCTTGTAGGTTTAGGGCAATGCTATGAAATAGATACATGGCCTCCCTGACATTCCTGCTTTGAGCACATCTCAAAATAATTGCGTTTTTTTTTTTACTAAATATGCAACTTTGATGTAACCTTGTTTTTATTAAGCATGCAACCAACCTTGATGCAGATGTGATGACAACAATGCAAAGGATCTGCAATGTTTGAGCTGGTCTTTATGAAAGTGGTTCAATGGCAATGATACAGAATTAAAGAAAATTATGAGTAATGTGTTGAACTGATTGTATAAGTGGTACATGAGTTGACATTCCACATGCATCAATGGTCAAGGTAAGGTATTTGTCAAAGCATGGTTAATGGCTTGCTATTTTTAGTAAAGGCAGGTACAGCTGTACCAATCTTGGACAAATCTTTTGGAGACAACAGAATTCCTTAAATCCAGGTGTCCCCTTCTCCCTTCCTGCTTCAAAGCAGTCAGTCATCGCAGACACTTCAGACTTTACTTAGGGAACACATACACATCAAGGAGATGCTTGGCCTTTTCAAAGGACTCCACTTTGAACCATCTTCTACCATCTACCCTTTCTCTTTGACCTTCCTAACAGCTTCATCCAATAAAACATAGTGCACTGAAGTCCCTTCACCATTTTATGTAGTCATTCACAGATTTCCCTTCTGTATAAGATAGGTGATGAATGAGCAGAAATTCACCTGGCTTCCTTTTGGGGACTACACGTATAGGTGAAACTCTAAATGCTCTTCTGAGTGGTGAGGAAATGGGGCCATTCTGCCATCTTCTAATTCTTTATTGAGCTTCACCCTATGTCTGGATGTCCTTCTGTGTCCCCCTTTACAGGAGTTGGAAGAAAATCTTGTGTACCCTTTGATGGGGAATGGCATGTAGAGGCTTTTGTTATGGTGGCCGAGACGAAAACATGCCCTGGCTGGGTGGTTTACTTTTCCACATGCCATGCATTGATGCTGAAATTTACATTGAAACTGATTCTGACAATGACCAAAATTGTGCTGATAGCACCTCTTGGCTCCCCCATCTGTTGTAGCCCACTGACTGTCTGACCCCAGATAACTGGACAACCCAAACTTGTTAAAATTGTGCCCACTTTAGGTTAATTGGAAAGCCACAGTCTGTTGTGGCAGCGTCCCCACTAGTATCTAGCCGGCATGGCAAACTCAATTCAACCATGATCATGGCCTATCTGGGTACGATTGCCTCATCCTTCGGTAATCTTCATCATACCGTAGCTACTTCTGACCCTGTTGAACAAAACAATAGTGGTCACGCTATTAAAGTGTGTCCACATGTCTTTTGGTTTGTCAGGGCACCTGTCCCCTAAAATTTGTGCATAAATAGAATAACCGATCACCCAGTTTTCCCACGTTCTTACCGCTAATTTCCTTTTTTTTTGGCTACTGGATGTTCAGTCCTGCCATCCTTATCCTTTTCCTCATCCTTTCTATTCAGCAGTGAAAATATGTCCACATAATTCCCATTTACAATTTGTTGCTTAACTTTCTCACTGTAATGAAATACAAGAGACCATTCTAATGAAACTGCAGCACACCCTGTGGATCTAATTTTTAATCCTCTCTCTATCCTTTGCATTTTGCTGATAAGGCCTCAGTTTGGTCTACAATTTCGTTATCAGGTTGAGGCAGCGTTTCGCCTGACGCTGAGCCCCCCGCTGTTCTGGTTAGCCCCAGCTCCTTAGATGTCGTCTTCACCTTATGCCTGTAATTACCCCTTGCAGCACCTTGACACTGTGAACTCGCTTGACTTGCATCACAACCTTCACTGGTCTGAGATTCGTATTCTGTTACCTTGTCTTCCTGAAAAAGTCCTTGACTTTGTAACCACTGCAAAAACATTCGATCACTAATAAAACTCATTGTTACCTTCCTTCTTATCCCTCTTGAGCTTCTTGCAATGTTTCTTCTTATCCTCGTGTTTCCGAGCTTTCTGAACCTTCCTGTCACTTCCATCCTCTTTCTTGCCGTTTCCTTGTAAAATATGAAACCCTGTGCTGGGCCCTGCTTTGAGGGTCAAGGGGCAGATTACTCGCAGGTTGAACATTAACTGCTTGAGGCACCTGCCCTTACCCCATAGTTTAAAATAGATCCTCCCGTAAATCTCTCCCTTTAAGGCTTACTATGGCCTGCATTTGTGCTTGCATTCGCTGATCCATCTAATCAGCGAAACATAAAAGAAAATTGACCATTTGTCTGTAGCCTTCATTTATTTTTTTTAATTTATACCCACAACCCTCGGACAGGCCTTGCCATATGACTGCCATATGACTACCTTACTACCCATAAGCCTTGACTCACAGGCCCTACTGTTTGACTAGCTTTAGGCCATAGCAACTGGGCCTTTCCATGTGACTACCCACAGCCCCTGCTCTTAAGTCCTGCTGCGTGAATACCCCGGGCCACCGCTTACAGGCCCTGCTGTGTGACTGCTCGCAGGCTTCAGCCAACAGGCCTTGCCATGTGACTACCCCCAAGCCTTGGTTCACAGAGACTACTCAGAGCATACAGTGCAAATGTCCCTTATTTACTGGAACATCCCTGATTTTGACTGAAATTTCATCTGTCTCTTAAACCCACCTAAAATTGATGAATTACATTTAATAAATAATAAATTGGAGTTACAGACTTCTTATATTTAGAAAATATATGTTCACTCATGTTCTGTTATGTTGTCAGTGTCTGAAGTTAATAATAAAATATGAAAAATCCTCGTGATTGTCCCCAATTTATTTCTAGATGTTTCCCAAGGCCTCAGCTCACAGGCCTTGCCGTATGGCTCTCTGCAGGCCTCAGCTCACAGGCCCTGCCATGTGACCAGACCTCACCATATCATACCTCTTGTGTATCCACACAAGCCCCAACTTGCTAGACTTGCCATGTGATTCCTCACAGCCCCCAATCCCTTAGCCTTAAGTGATTCCTCACAGGCCCCAGCCACGACCCTGGTTGTAGACCTCAACTAGCCCTACCATGATTATTATTATTATTATCATTTTTCTGTTGGTTACTGTAATCTCATTGTAAAATGTTTGTTAATTAACAAACTAGGGTTGTTTTCTTGTTTAAGTACCTTCTGCAGCTCACCTCTAACCCCAGGCCTCCCTAGGCCTGTGTGCCTTAGTTGTTTCTCCCCTTAAATAAGCCTTAAGCCAGTAAGTAGTAAAACCTGCTTAAAGTAGTAATGAAGTCCTTTTCTGTCGCTTAGGTTTTACCTGATACATTAAAAGTACAACCGTAATTACTAGACTGCCTGTAATCTAATATGTAGGCCTTTCAAATTAAAAACCCAATTTGAACACACAAGTAATTCAAATTACACCAACTTATCTTAAAAAAAAAAAAAAAAAAAACTGCCTACATGCCCAACACAAGTAACTTGATCTTTTCCCAGATGACATTAAAGCTCACTAACAGAGTCCCAGACAAAATCTGAAAGGCCCCTACCTTGTTCATACAGATCACCCATGCTGTTCACACTGGGAAGCCAAAGATCAGTTGATCAAAGACAAACAAGCTGCCAAGGTAGAGATCGAAAAGAGTTCATAGGTTCATAGGTTCATACTAGGCTATCTGCCCTAGGGCATTTATAAGCCTAGCCAGAGTGTGTGTGGCTTTCACCACCCCTTAGGATGAGAATACTATACCCATTAATTTGCTGTGCCTCTGTCCAGCAGTGATACAGAGATGATTCCCGGGGTAAACCTACGATCTCCTATCCACTCGTCAAGATTTCTCTTGAACAGAGTCAGTGAGGGGCTCTGCCTCACATGGACTGGGATTCTGTTCCATAGTGTAGGGAGTCTCTGGGTGATGAATCTGTCCCTCCAGCACGTCCTATTTATATCCGTGTTGAGGTTTAAGTCTCTTGCTCTCGTGGCTCTGGTGGATTTGGATTTTTTGAGGTGGAGCATGTCCATTAATTCCGGGTTGGACATGGCCTTGTATGTCAGGCACAGATCACCTCTGAGCAGACGGTATGCGACTGAATAGAGCTGGAGTTTCTTCAGTCGGGCATCGATGACATATGTTTGAGCCCCTTTATCCTTTTGGTGAGGAACTTTTGGGGTCTTTCCAACTGCTGCAGGTGTCGGGTAAGATACATTCGAATGGGGCGTTGTACTCTATCATTGGTCTGATAAGTGAAGAGTACAGGGTACAATGACCTCTCCTGATCTGGATGTGAATCCCTTCATGATCAGGTGGGCAATGTAGAAGGTCTTCCTAACCACTTTGGCAATGTGAGTGTCAAAAGAGAGGTTACTGTCAACTTGGGTCCCCAGGTCCCTGATAACTTCTTCCGTGTTTAATGGATTACCACCTATGTGGTAATTAGGGGTTACCTTGTTTTTCCCAAAGGGTATGACTATACATTTTTTGGCATTTAGCTTAAAGCCATGGCTCTGGCACCAGTTATCCATTTCTATGAGACCTTTCTGGAGGATGTCTGTGTCTGATGGAGTGTCAATTATGGTGCCCAGTTTGCAGTCATCTGCAAATTTTGTCAACCACAATCCCCTATGTTTGCCTGCACTTCAGAAAAATAAATGCCGAACAAGAGGGGCCCAGGACTGAGCCCTGTGGGACACCGCTCGTGACCGGCTTAGAGTCTGACATGGCACCAGCAACTCTAACCCTGTGTGTTCTGTCCTTGAGCCAGTTTGCAACCCATCTTGTGACATATGGGTTTACATCTAAGCTGGTGAGCTTTTCTATGATGCCCGAGTGGGGTATTGTGTCGAACGCTTTTGCTAGGTCAAGGTAGGCTGTGTGAACTGCCTTACCCTCATCAATGGCCTTAGTGACTGTTTTGAAAAAGTCGACCAAGTTCAAGAGGCAGGATCTGCCTTTGACAAAGCCAAATTGGGTAGGATCCAGTGTCTGTAGGTCCCCAATGTCTTTATTTATGAGTTCCATTATGATCCTCTCCATAGCTTTGCAGACAAGGCTCGTCAAGCTTATGGGCGGTAATTTCCAGGGTCCGTAGAAGCACCGCCTTTGTGGAGTGGGACCACAGTTGCCGTATGCCATTCTTTGGGTACGTATCCTGTAGTAAGGCTAAGATTAAACAGCAGCCTTATGTGTGGGTTTAGTTCCTCATTGAGTTTGTGTAGCACACATCCGGGGACACCATCCGGTCCCATTGATGCTGTGTTTTTTGCTTCAGAGAGAGCAGCTCTCACCTGGGCATCTGAGATGTTTGGGAGGCTAGACTCTGGTGGGATAGATATTTCTCCTTTTGGGGGGGAGGGAGGGGAGAAATTTGCACTGAACCTGTCTGCCAGTATGTTGGCAATGTCTGTGGGTTCAGTGATTTTTTTTTATCATTTTGGACTAATTCTGAGCATATCTGGGAGTTTCCACCCAGGTTTCTAACATAGCTAAAGAAGGCTTTATGATTGTCTTTTGTGTCATTAGCGATTTTTCTCTCAAAGTTGGCCTTGGATGATTTTATGAGTGATCGTAGTTTTTTTGCTAGTATTGATCAGAGATGCCTTCCCATTTAAGGATTTTGCTCTGTCATGTAGTAGCTTTCTCCTCTTGTTGTAGAGTTTGTTTATGGCTGGAGTCCATCAGACCGGGTGCCTGCCTTTGGTGGAAAGGGTCTTTATTTTATTAGGGATTGCTTGATCCATACATTCCTGGAGGTGCTCGTAGAAGGCATTTGTAAGGGTTTCAGCAGCGTGGGTTGTGGTTTCCACTGGCTCGGGGGCCTTGAAGGATACCACTCCAGTCTTAAGAAGTGTGAAGTTTGCTTTTGAGAAGTTGTTCACTGTGGTCTTTTTTGCTGGGGGTGGGGGCGGGATGTGGATCTCCAGTGAGATTAATTTATGGTCTGATCTCACCAATGAGGGATATACTTGCGGTGTGGAGCATTTTGTCCCCATGTTTGTGATGATCAGGTCTAGTATATTTTCTCCTCTTGTGGGAATGGTGACTAGTTGTTCCATAGCATTTGAGTTTATGAACTCAAGGAACCTTTGGGCTAGGGTGTTGGGGCTTGAGTAATGTTCCCAGTCTATGTTTGGGTAGTTGAAGTCACCCAATATGATGGTGTTTGGAGAGACATTTATACTCTCCAGTGTCTTCAGGAAGGCTGTGTGGGTTTCCTGAGTTTGAGAAGGTGGTCTGTAGCATGTTACAAACTGTAGGGCAGTTTTACCTATGGTTAATTGCACCTGGATGGTCTCCGATGCTTCGTGCGTTGCCACTAACCTGGAGGTGTGGGTATCCCTTATGAATATGGATACTCCCCTCCTTTTGTGGTTTGGTCCGGATTTTGGCGGCGGAACGCATGATATGAGGTATAACCTGATAGTGCTGGGGTGCGCTCAGGAGCCTTGAACCAGGTTTCAGTTACAGCACAAACATCGATGGTCTCCATACTGAGGAGGGCTTCGAGGGCTGCATCTTGAGGTTTAGACTTCTGGCATTGAGCAGTATTACCCTTAGTTTTTCTCCATTTTTGTTTTCTAGGGTGGTAGGTTTATCATTTGAGCATTGCCTAAAAAAGGCACTATGGGGTGGCAAGAGCCTTTGCCAATATCCGGAAGCCCAGGGTGACAGGTGCAAGCCGCCCTTGAAGCAGCGTGGCTTGTCAAGCATGTCATCCCAGGCAGACAGACATTGGATCCCCTTAGAATGACACCAGTAATTAAGCCAATTATTAAAGCTGATCATTTTGTCTCTGTATTGTGGCATCATTCTTGGTGAGGGTAGGATACTGCTCAGGGTCAGGGTCATACCGGCCTGGGCTACATAATCTGAGAGCTCCTCTATGTCTCTTTTCATGTAGTCCAGGGAGGTACGTCTCAGGTCGTTCACACCGGCATGGACAATGACTGAGTCATACTTGTACTTGCTGTGGAGTGACCTGAGTGCTTGTGTTATGTGGCGGATTCTAGCGCCTGACAGGCAGCTAACTGTGATCTTTTCCTTGTTCAGTCTGGTTACCAGCCTTTTCAAAATTTTCCCCAGGACAGCCCAGCCCACCTTAACCCTTCTGCCCTATCCTGACCCTACCTGTTCCCCAACTTTCCCCTCCCCCACTGAAACCCGAGTCCAAACTGACTTGACTCTGACAAATAACTGTTTGCTGCGATTGGTTTGCCAGCCATTGTTCTCATGACAAACTTCAGCACTGGGATTGGAAAGATAAAGGGTGTTTGATTTTGGGACCAAAGATAGTTCAGATACTACATATCTTATTCTTCATAGTGTCTTCTCCTGTCTTTGATTTACTAAAGGTTGACCTATTTCAGAAAAATATTGTACTTGACCGTCAGCTTGTTCACTGCAGTGTGTAGCTGCAATTTGTTAATGTAACTAGTGTGGACTACTGTTATTGTTACATTTCTGCATTTTCTGTTTGTGAAATGTTTCGTGTTTCACCCAGGCTGAGCCTGAAATTGGTCACTCTTGATCCGTGCACCTTACCAGTAAACAAACACAAATTAAATGGAATTTCCTGTGTCACAGCATACCATCTCTGCAATTTACAGTTTGAAATTGTGTCTGAGATAGTTGAATCACATAACTTTGTTTTTATTTATAGAAGGTGTTCCGTTGGTGGTATCCTAGGTAAAGCATTTGACGTGCAAGATGGTCCTACACTTTTTCGTGGCCAAAGTAGTACTGACTTATTTGTAGCGCAGTGATTCTTCTCCAATATCCAGAAAAAGAGAAGTCTGAGCACTACTATAACATGAGGCTCAGTCTTAACAAATAAGAACTCCCTTGCTTAACTTGTTAAGGTCAGGTCTTGTGCTACGCTGTCCTGTCATATTTAATGTATCTATGTATGACTGAGAGCTGCTTTTGCTGTGCTTTTACATTAATGGATTCCAGGGTCAGACATCTTGTGGCAGAATGCGTTTATCTGGGCTGTCTGAGTTGAAAGCTCAAATTGTGGTGGTTGTTATTGGCTAGATGGTGGAGCTTTCCACCAGACTGCAGTGGCTAGTGGTACCCATTATAACAGCAAACACTTAGACAGTAAAATTTGTCTATAAAGTTAAAATTTTATCCGAGATCTGTTAAGCAGTGTGGCATTCTGCAGAAATATTAGAGCAGCTAGCTTGTGTATTGTATAAAAATCAAAAACGGTCGTAGGTAAAAGGAAGGTGCAAAAAGGAGCCCAACCAAAATAAAAGAAAATGCACCGAGCCAAGCACACTGAGAACGTTTATTGATGGACAAAGCAGAAAACAGAAAATGGTGAGCGCTTTCACAATATAAAGTTGCTTCATCAGACAACAGTAAAAGGCTTGCACTCTATTTAAATAGTCAAATATCCATTATTCAGTTAACTAATTAACAGCTTGCTAACCCTAATTAGTTAATTGAGTAATGGATATTTGACTATTTAAATAGAGTGTAAGCCTTTTACTGTTGTCTGATGAAGCAACTTTATGTTTTGAAAGCGCTCACCATTTGCTCTTTTCTGTTTTGTCTATCAATAAACGTTCTCAGTGTGCTAGCTCGGTGCATTTTCTTTTATTTAGCTTGTGTATTGAATAGCACTACCATATGCTAGCATTTATATAACTTCCTGCCCTTTATCCCAGAAACTACCCTAGGAGACCCTTTGTTAAAACCCAATCCTTAGTTCTAAACAGCCCAGTCCTTAATTCTAAACGGCCCATCCTGTTACAGCAGTAGACAACATGGATATGCAATTTCCAAATGTCTCTGTGGTCAGCTCTGTAGATTTGGCAGTGTAGCAATTGTCTCGTGTTCTGACAACCAGTTAATCATTAAAATAACACTGTATATGAGAGATGTAACTACTTAACTTCTTGAAGGCAAAAATCATGCATACAAAGTGGGTTGTCAGGAATACCCACACTACATCACTCACATATACTGTTCACGACACACATACTTTGTCTTATGCTGAGGTGCTTAAAAGAAACCTTCCCATCTCTCACAGACCTTCAGAGCCACCTAATGGCAGCACTGCCCTTCAGCAGTCATTAAAGTACACACCAAAAGCAGCACCAAACATCTCACATGTCTACACCTTATGTTCCACCAATTGCAAAGGCAATAAGGCAAGCATGCACTTAATACTCTTGTTTTTGGAGACTCCATTGTGTGACATGCACATGTCCAACTCATTAGCATGGACAAGGAGAGGATAACAGCTAGTTGCCAATCTGGAGCCGGTATCCACAATGTCACGCACGCACTCATGTTTCTGCATCCCAGGTGCCAGTGTGATTGTGTCATAGTCTATATGGGTGTAAGTGATCCAAGACATACCTCACTGGACTCTATGAAAGAGACCTAATGGATCTTTGAGTATGCGTCACAAATAGGTATGACCTTTGCACTGAGAAGCATTCTGCCTTCACCAAGGATGATGCCACCGTGTGGACATAAAATGATTGATTTTAATAGTTGGTTTAGTTTCTGTTGTCACTCCAGAGCGATTCCAATATCTGTCAGCATGGGATAACATGGTCAAAAGATCACATTGCTTTGCCAAGAATGGGTTGCACTTGTCCCCCTAGGCTTTCAGATATTTGATAAAACTTTTATCAGTCTCTTTGTAGCCTTTTTACAGGCTATGCCAAAAGACAAAACTACCAATATAGTGAAAAAAATCTACAAGCAGTCTTTTGGTGTTACTACTTATTGCTCGGAGCCTCAACAAAAAACTCCACACCCTTAAAGCCTTCTTTGCTTGGAAGAATATAGACTTCTGTGCCATGACTGAGATTTGGTTTAAAGCTAGAAAGTACTCAAGTGCAAGATTACAGTTCCTTCTACACATTTAGACCAACAGCAGCACCTATGGGGGGGGGGCAAAGGTGGAGGTGTTTCTATCTGTGTTAGCAGAACTTGTCTCCAGCTCCTGATACCATGGAGTTCATCCACATGCAAATCACCATAGGTAAGGTCCCTCACCATATCTTGGCTAACTACAGATCACAATCTATACCCCTAGAGTCTCATGACTCTTACCTAAACCTACTAGATGCACTCACCATCCAGCCAAGCACCCTGTTTATGGGTGACTTTAACTACCTCTCTGTAAACTGGGAAGCATACACTTCCTCATACTCAGTTGCAACACTTCATGGACTTTATTAACACAAATACCCTGGAACAGATAATGCACTCTCCAACCAGAGGATCAAACGTACTGGATCTGGTACTCACCAATACTCCCACAGTGTCACGTCCTCATTAGTGTAGTCAGATCAGAAAGCTGTCTCATTTGAAGTAAATCAGTCCAGAAAATCCAGCTAAACTAGTAAGTTAGGAACTATTCAAAGGCAAACTACATCCTATTAAGTGATGGTTTGTCAAAACTCAAGGCTTCCTCAACCCCGAGACCACATCTACGCTACCTATGCAGAATTATTCAGTCATCATACAACTATGTGAATGGCTGCATAGATGCTGCCGTACCTACCAGGAATGAACCCAGAACAAACCCCCCCCTGTGGAATCCTTACCCAAATGGGGTGTGTATTAAAAGAAGAAAACCTATGACCCAAGTAGGGAAAAGCAACTCTCTTAAAAGACCACTGCTCTGTTATACAACTGAACAAGAAACTAAGAGGTCTAAGTCCAACGAGGCCAAAGATGAGGTCAGGATAGCCTCACAGGGTAAGGACAATCAAAAGGTCATCTTCAGCTATGTCCAGAACATTAGAGTCAACACACAACATTGATCTGAACTGGTGGTGAATGGTTCCACCTACACTAATCAAGGTGACATGGCAAATCTACTGGCTGATGAAAGTCAACTCAGACTTCAGTGTCCACTTTTCTCCCCATTTCTGTCTGGTGAAATCCCTCCAACATACTTCCCCCAGCTATCAGTAGGGACCATGTGCTGGCAGCACTCTAAGTCAAGGTCACTATCTCCATGGGCCCTGACAACATCCTGCTGTTGCCTCCTGAACAGTCTGAAAAATGACCTATCAGGACTACTTGAGTCACTTCAACTGCAGCCTTGAAGCAGGCTATCTTCCAGGTAAATGGAGGACCACAGCAGGTATTCCCCTCCACCAGGGCAGACCATCAACTGACTCAGGGGGACTACAGACCCATCAATCTGACAAGCCTTTTATGCAAAGCCATAGGACATGGGTAAAACAGTGCATACAGTGCATCAACCTGACTAAGGCATTTTATACAATACCAGACTTGAGTGTTGACAGTTTCTGAGCTAGGTGTAGACCATTACGTAACTTGCAGGATTACTGGCTAGATCACAGAAAGGACCCAAGAAGTCAAGATCAGTGAGACCACTTCCACCAAGAAACTGGTCACCACCAGTCAAGTACCCTAGGGCTCCAAGCTGGGTATGCTCCTATTTATCATCTACTTCTTGAAAGTCAAGGTGAACATTCAAGGCCTTTAGCTCATTAAGTTTGCAGATGACTGTAAATTGGGAGCGAGTACAGATTCCCTCCAAGCCACAGACCTCTTGCAAGTGGGTTTAACACAGACAAATGACTGGTGCTAAAGCCATAGTCTAAAACTCTTTGCCAAAAAATGCATTATGACATCTGGGAAACTGTCAGTGCAAGTTAGTTAGTTACTCCATCGATCAAACTTCCTTAAGCGTTGACCTAGTAAGGGATCTGGGAACATATCTAGACATCAATATGGCCTTTCTACAACATGTAGATAGAATGATTTTATTATTTTATGTTGCCTAGCTTGCAGATAAGGGTATGGCATCCATGTCCATGGAAGTTATAGTCTCACTCTACACCTGCCTTTGTCAGACCTATCATTGAATACAGTGGCCCCCTTTTTTGGCATGTACCTAACCAGACAATAGTTGGAACACCCACAAAGGTTTATCACCAGGAGAATTCAGGGCATGACTACCCTGCCATACACTGTTTGCCTAAAGGCTTCTGTTTCTGTATTCGGTCCCCTACAGGCTGCTGAAAGGGGATCTTTGCATGGCTTACAGGGCGTCCTCAGACCCAGCCTCGATGGATCTCTTGCACATGCGTAAAACAAACCGTACCAGAAACACTAGATCCAGGGATCTGAACTTTGCTTATAGCATAAACAGAATTCACTTGAGAGACACATGTGACCCAAAGGATTACTGCACTATGGAATAGGCTCCCCATCCTTGTAAAACAGACTTAATCTCTTACCCTGTTCAAACAAACCCTTGATGATTGGATGGGAAATCATAAATTTACCCCCTGTCTGGCCCCCATGTCCCTTATGGACAAGAGACGGTCGATAAGAAAAGTGTTATCCTAACGCACACACACACACACACACACACACACACACACACACACACAAATCCTTAGCTACTTGCTTACTGATGTGCATCCTAGTATGATGCTTTGGACTCTAATGGTTTGGAGCACATGCCTAGGCTTGCAAGGGCCCTAGTGGTCATTATAGTAACAACCTATGAACCTAATGGTTTTCTGAGGTAATTTACTTATTGCAGAGGACTGATTGCAGAAATTGCCTGAGTATGGTGCATTGATTTAAAGGCAAATAATGATTTTGTTCTATTTTGCATGTTCTTTGTTTTAACTTCCAGGAAGCCACTATATCTTGGGTTCACAGCTGCATCAGTTAGTAGAAAGGCCATGTGGCAAACTTTATAACACCCATGCAGATGGATAATACAGTCATGACCGCTGAATCCTACACAAATGCACTCTATAAGCACTTACACGAGTGCATGGATCGTGCTAGCCCAAACAGAACCAAGACTCTCCTCCAAAAAAGGAAGTCAATCTGGTGGTCCCCTGCCATAAACAATCTCTACAACAAGGAAGATGTGAAGACTGGTAGAGAAGGGTGAAGGCTGCCAGCCTAGCCAGATAGAATCTTATACATTAATTCTATCATTTGTAAATATGAATGTGAATCACAGGCTTGTTGCCTTAGATGTAAAGAAATACTGTTACATGTGGAACTGGGAATAAATGTGACAACAGTGCACTCTACTGAACAAAGTAAAGCATGTGGTGACCCTTTGAAGTAGACAATGGTGCCGAAAGGTCTAGATGAAGAAATTATTTCTGTTTTAACCAAGAGTTAAATTGCTAGATTTAAACATGCAAATGTATTTTTATTGCTCTGTTTCTTGACCAGCTGCAAGAGAACAAAACGGAGATGTTAAGAATGTAAATGCAGTTAATGTGTAGCCTGGGAACTCCGGGAAAGTATAAAAGAATGATGTAATGTTTATCAGAACTGCAATAGCAATGTAAACAGAGAGAATCAGAAGGCATTAAGCATTTTTTGTCTTGCTTATCCAACTCACAGCACTGCCTCTTGCTCACATGCAAGTTATCTTAGACTTGTGTTCTTTTAGAGATAGCTAGAAGCTAGAAAGATTAGACTTCTGTGATGTCAGAACTGTGCTGTTGAATTATTTTAAGTATTTTTGTGTGATCTTTGAACTCTTGACTAGCACTGACTGTGTAGTAGAAAGTATTGTCTTGTAGTTTTATTTATTTATTATTAAATATTTTAAAACCTTTTAACTGTGACTGGTTTGTGTAGAGATCATTTAAGCTCTAGAGTATATTGCATATTTATAGAGTTTACTGTCCAGGTCACTCCAAATAAGCTTTGACTGATTAGTGACACTTACCAATTGGATAATAATATTGCACAGTAATAATTGGACACCCTTTTAAGGGCCTTTGGTAGCTGATAATATTAGCTGGGTGGTGGCAAGTGATTACTACCATATAGTCTGGATAAAAGGGGCACAGCTGGAGAACCTATGCCATCCTTCCCCATAAGTGTCTGTGTGGTTGTGTAAACTCTTATCTCAGTGTGTGTGTGTGTCGGCTACTTGGGCAGGGACACAAAGTACTGGTTGGACAGAGAGAGTGCTTGAGGTTTTAGCTTGCCCAGCTAGGCTGAGATCTGGACCCTATAGCTGTGCCAGTGGGGAGTCTTATTGGGGACCTGGAGAGCAAGGGAGCAACCAGCCCCGGACTGACTGTGATCTGTGTGTGCTCTTAAGGGAAATTGCACTCTGTTGTGTGCATTTGTTATCCTTTCCTCATATATGAGACGCCCTCTCTGGTGTTAGTGGTGAGGATTGAGGCTCCTTGATTGCTGGGCCAGGGCACGGGCGTCACAGAAGAAACTTGCAAGAGAGTAAAATCCCATGAGTGGAGCAGCTCCCTGGTCAGCCTCAGTATGAAGCTGAGATCCCTTATAAGATCATCCAGAGGTAGCTACGAAAACAAAATCCCCACTGATTCTGACAACCACAAAGCATGCTATAGCTATGTCAAGAATCTCAATGGCAACACCCATATCTGCTCTGAGTTACAGCACAATGGCACGAAAATTACAGAACCAACTTGTATTGCCAACATCCTGGCAGATAGGTTCAGTGCTAACTTTACCCCCCTCTCACCCCTTAAAGGACCCATATCTATGCAGGAAGAATGCAGAGTCCCTGTAATCACAACTACACAGGTAAAAGTTGCACTCTCTAAAGCCAAAAACACAGCATCCATGGGATCGGACAATATCCCAGACTGCATTTTACACAAATTTCAGAACGAACTGACTCCCCACCTAAACACCATGTTCAATCATAGCCTCACATCAGGCTTTGTGCCCACTGAATGGCACACAGCAACAGTTATCCCACTCCACAAAGGGGGAGCCACCACTGATCCTGAGAACTATCTCCCCATTAGTCTGATGAGCCTGGTCTGCAAGGCCATGGAACGTATCATCATGGAACTCCTAAACAAAGACATTGATAACCTCCAAACTCTGGACCCCACCCAGTTCGGGTTTGTGAAAGACTAATCATGCCTCTTGAACCTGATCGACTTCTTTGTGGCAGTCACCAAAGCTGTAGACGAGGGTAAGGTGGTTCACACAGCCTATATTGACCTCGCCAAGGCTTTCGACACCATCCCCCGTTCTGGAATTATAGCTAAACTCCCTAAACTAGGTATAAATCCCTACGTCACAAGATGGGTTGCCAACTGGCTCACTGAAGAAACCCACACTGTAAAAGTTGCAGACTCCAAATCTCCAATTGGAGTACCACAGGGTTCAGTCCTGGGACCTCTCCTGTTACCTGTACTTCAGAGAAGTAGATACCAAACACAGAAGGTCTCTGGCTAATGAAGTTCGCAGATAACTGCAAACTAGGAGCGATAATAGAGTCCCCAAATGATGTGTACATCCTACAGAAGGGCCTAACTGCGACAGATGCCTGGTGTTAGAGCCATGGCCTCGAGCACAATGCCAAAAAGTGCATTGTCATCCCCTTTGGTAAAAACTCTGTACCCATGAACTACCATATACGCGTCAGTCTACTTAACGCTGAATATGTGATAAGAGACTTGGGACCCAGGTAGACCGCAGTCTCTCCTTTGATAATCACATTGCCACAGTAGTCAGGAAATCCTACGTGGCACACCTCATTACAAAAGGATTCTCATCAAGGAAAAGAGGTCATTGTTCCCCTCTACTCAACACTCATTAGAACCATTATAGAGTACAACGCACATTTTGGAATGTTCCTCACAAGACCTCTGCAGCAGCTGGAAAGGCCACAGAAGTACCTCACAGAGGATTACTGGCCTCAAACAGATGCCCTACATGGACAGTCTAAAAAAACTCCAGCTTTACTCTGTAGCATATCGCCTACTCTGAGGTGATCTCTGCGTAACATATAAAGATGTCCTTCAAGGATGCATCTGCAGTCCTAACATATGGGTTGTCCTGCCTCAGGCAGCCCTTCGGTCGGCCGGATTCCAAAGTCTGGGTCTGGCCTCGGCTGATGTCGCACTTCACCCGACGTCATAGCTGCTGTGAATTGGGTATAAAGGCATCAGCCGATGCCATTTTCCTCAGTCTTTCTTGCCACGCGGTGCCCGAAGCAGAAGCTGTTCGCAAGTGCCGGTCGGTCAGATCCAGAGATTTCTACTACCGAAGACTTCTAAAAAGCTAAGTACCCCGTTGGGGACTCTTGCTTGCCTCAGCCGATGTCAGAAAAAGTAAATAATTGTTTAACTTGTGGGAAACAAATACCTCATAAGGATTTCCACTCTTACTGCCTTCCTTGCTTAGGCCCAGACCACGACGTATCAGCTTGTCTAGCCTGTGCTTCCTTCAACCAACGGACACTTAGACGTCGGTCGGAGTTTGCAGAGGAGTTTTTTAGTCCCGCTTTTGCTTACAAAATGCCGTCGGAGACTCCGACTTCACAATTAGCTAAAAAGCGTAAGGAAAAGGACCGACCACGGTTAAGCCAACCGCGAGTGTCTCGGTTTCGGCTGAAACAGAGTCCTCGATTCTTCCTTCGGCCGAAAGCTTGCCTCCGATAGCCGAGGCCTCACACAGCATGGCTGAATCCGCTACTGAAATTCCCCCTGCTGTAGCAGGCACCCAAGATTTATCAGATACTATTCCTTTAGACATATCTACTCCTGCACATGGAGCTGCTAGGCCCCCTGCATCTATGTCTATCAAGACTTTTTCTAGGGCTAAAGCAGCTAAATCTTCTAAGGCCTTGCCTGCTAAAACCCCCTCACACAGGCCTACCTCCAGTTCCCAAATGCTCAGCTTGGCTGAGGATCTCATTTCTTTGATCAGGGGATCCCAACCTCACCCAGACAGGGCCTCTCAACCCCCTCCAGAGAAGAGGCCTAGAGCAGAGCCCCCGGATCCTGTTTCTACAGACTATTCCTCGGATGATTCAGAAAACTCAGATCCTCCAGAAGGCCCATATTCTCCTTATGAGGATTCTGATGCAGAAGACTCCATTCCTTCTGCCTCTCCTCCTGAGGAATTTTCTTTTGGGGAAACCTTACATGCTATGAGAGAGCATTTTCAATGGCAGGGCCAGGATTTTTCAGATTCAAGGAAAAGGCTAAGGACCTTTTTACATTTACCACAGCATAAGCCTCTAGCCATTCCTCCAGTACTAACAGTTGTTGATGATGCTTATAATGATGCCTGTACTGCCCCTGACTCTCTTTCCCCCGGCCCCTGCCAAGCCCGACAGATATTACAGGGTCCCGGACACACACTTTCACTTGTATAAGGCTCCTATTGCAGATCCTGAAACCATTTCACAGGGCCCCAAAGCTGTAGCAGCTGCCTCTGCCAAAAAACCCCTCCCTTCTGAAAGAGAATCTAGAGCATTAGAGAGATGGGGTAAAAAAGTTTATACTTCTGCTACTCTTTCGGCTAGGGCCTTAAACTGTCAATTCCACATGATTCAGTATCAGGAATTTTTGTTAGACCAGCTAAATAAAAAACTGTCCTCTCCTGAGCCTATAGACCGTAAGTCCCTTCAGGATTTGGTACATAACACTCAGCAGGTCAGTAATCATTCCTTAAAATGCGGCTATGATGCACTGGAGGCTTCCTTTAGATCAGCTATGACTGGAACCGTGATTAGAAGGCATGCCTGGTTAAAAGAACAATCCTTACCAGACCATGTAAAGTCAAAGCTCCTAGATGCTCCCATGGAGAAACAAAGTTTGTTTGGCTCCCCTGCACAGCAAGTGCTAAAGAAGGTGGAAGAAAAAGCAAAATCTGTCCAAACAGTCAAGGATTTCTTACAGGTCCAGCCTCCGAGGTTTAGTAGAAATTGGCCTTCGAAGAATTGGTCCTTTCCAGACACCTCCAGAGCACAGAGAGGCAGAAATAGGCGCCCAAGAGGCAGAGGTCAATCCAGAGGTGCCTACAGGGGACGTCAGTGGCAGCCTAACAACCAGAGAAGTACTGCCACAGATTCAGCTACGACCACTTCCACAGGACAGACACAATGACTTGACTCTGATACCGCCTACCAGGGAACAACTGCAAGCACCCTTAGGCGGAAAGCTTGCCTTATTTTCCGTGAACTGGCATTACATTACAGGAGACAAATGGATTTTACAGACAATAGACAAAGGCTACAGGTTTCACTTCCACACTCTACCAAAAAAGAGAGGAATGCCAAACCTACCACCAAACCAAAAAACAAACGCTCTAGGACAAACCAACCACCTACTAAGGATGAGAGCTATAGAAAAGGTACCGCCTATGGAACAAGGGCAAGGATTTTACTCCAGACTTTTCCTGGTACCAAGGAAAACCAATGGAGGCCTATTCTCGACCTGTCCGCTCTGAACACATATCTCATTGTTCCAAAATTCAAAATGCTGACCCTACAGCAACTTCTTTCCATGCTGGGCAAGGAGTCTTGGCTGGTGACTCTAGATCTCAAGGAGGCATACCTGCACGTCCCTATACGACCAGATTGCAGAAGATACCTCAGATTTCTTGCAGGATCAGAGCATTATCAATTCTCAGCATTGCCCTTTGGCTTATCTACTGCGCCCAGAGTATTCACGAAATGCCTGGCATCAGTAATTGCTCGTTGCAGACTTCAGGGAATTCAGATTTATCCATACCTGGACGACTGCCTAATACAAGCGGACAACAAGACCAAATTAACAAAAGATTTGGAAAAGGTTATACAACTACTGCAAGCCCTGGGATACACAGTCAACATGAAAAAGTCAAGGCTGGTACCATCCCAGAGGATAACATTCTTGGGTGCAGAACTGGACACATCAAATCAAATGGCATTTCTCACAGCAGAAAAGCAAAAGCAACTACCACTCTATTTCATGGCATTAATAATGCAAAACCAGCTTACAGCAAGGAAAGTCCTGCAAGCCCTGGGTTACATGGCATCCTGCATAATATTGATTCCACATGCCAGGCTGCATATGAGGAAGTTGCAATGGTACCTAAGGAATGTATGGTCTCAACACAAGCACAGTCTAGAAACCCATATTCCAATAATTCCATGCCTGAAACAAGAATTCCTGTGGTGGGCTCAGGCCTGTCAGTTGAACAGAGGTCTGCCCTTCCACAAACCTCACCCAAGCCAGACTATCACCACGGACGCCTCAGACCTAGACTGGGGGCACACATGGTGGACAAGTGTATACAAGGCCTATGGGCACAAGACCAGCTGAACCTACGCATAAATCAAAAAGAGATGCTGGCAGTGAAACAGGCACTTCAGACATTCAGACCTTTTCTTCAACAGGGTCATTTGCTGATAAGGACGGACAACACCACAGTCATGTGGTATATCAACAAACAGGGAGGCACACACTCATATCCTCTATGCCGGATGGCAATGGACCTGTGGAATGTGGCCCTGAACCACAACATTCAACTCCAGGCCAAATTTGTGCCAGGAAAAGAAAATTCACTAGCAGACACCTTAAGCAGAACTACCACGGATGCCCACGAATGGATGCTGCATCCAGACATCTTCAAAACCATTACAAAGAAATGGGGACTACCAGAAATAGACCTGTTCGCATCCCCACACAACCACCAATTGAGGAAATTCTGCACAAGGACATACCACCCACTTGCTTGGAAGGTGGACTCCCTATCCTTCAGTTGGGAAAACCTGACAGCATATGCATTCCCACCTCTTCCTTTGATGCACAAAGTGCTACTGAAGATCAAAGATGATCACCCAAGGATCATCCTGATAGCTCCAGACTGGCCCAGGCAGCATTGGTACCCGCTACTGAGGAGTATGTCTCGGACAAACGCATGGCCTCTACCTCTAGTTCCTTTACTGCTAACACAGAACAACTACAAGATCCTACATCCAAACTTGAAAACACTACAGCTAGCTGCTTGGAATATTACATAAAGCAAAATAACCCAGATTTATCTCAGAGGGTTAAAGACATTATCCTGGAGGCTCGCAGACCCTCCACAAGGTAGACTTATTCAGCCAAATGAAAAAGATACCTCATTTGGAGTGCAGCAAAAGGAGAAAATGTATCATTAGCAAACATAGCTAACATCCTGGAATACTTAGCAGAGCTTTTCCACACTGGCCTTTCTTACTCCTCCATTAAGATTCACGCATCAGCAATTTCAGCAGAATACAACATGGATCCTCCAGTCTTCTCTCATCCTCTACTCAGGCAGTTTCTGAGAGGAATTAAAAATGTAAAGCCTCCAAGGAAGCCACCTTTGCCTACATGGGACCTTAACTTTCTGCTGGAAAAGTTAACACTTCCCCCTTTCGAACCAGCAGCAACAGCAGAATTACAGTTCTTATCTTGGAAAACTGCTTTCCTGCTTGCAATCACTTCCGCAAGAAGGGTTTCTGAATTACAGGCATTAATGGCAGTACAGCCCTTCCTTATCTTCCATCAGGATAGAGTGTCCTTGAGAACTAATCCTACTTTTATGCCAAAAGTGGTCTCCAGGGTATCATTTAACCAAGCAATCCACCTACCAACATTCTTCCCCAACCCACAGAACAGGGGGGAAAGACTACTACATACCTTGGATGTGCACAGGCAATTGCGCTACTATCTGGACAGAACCAAGACCAACAGAAAAACTGACCAGCTTCTGGTAGCATATGCAACAGGAATGGAAGGAAAAGCAATTTCAAAACAGACAATCTCAAAATGGATAGGAAATTGCATCAGATTATGTTACTCTTTTCATGGAAAGACAACTCCACAAAACATCAGACCTCACTCCACAAGGGCTACAGCCACTACTACAGCTTTCCTACGAGGAGTGGCTACCAAAGACATTTTAGAAGCTACTACTTGGAGCTCCGTGCATACATTTGCCAAGCATTATAATCTGCCTTTATACTCCAGATCCCGAGCAGGTTTTGCAACTGCTGTTTTGCAAGGGATCTTAACTACACCACAATCATCTTAGTGCCTCCTCCCCCAGTTAGGCTATGGTATTCTACCCATATGTTAGGACTGCAGATGCATCCTTGAAGGACATAGTAGTTTTGTACCTACCATAAATGTAGATGTCCGAGAGGTATGCATCTGCAGTCAGGATTACCCACCCTCCTTCCCCTCTGTGGTACTCCTAGGGTATTTGCCCATCTTGTAGCTAGCTGGGGGAATCTATTATGGTGTATTTGTTTGTATATATGTATATACATGCTTATATTGTTTGCTCTCTACTGTTTGGAATCATTTGCATTTATCCAAATTTAGCCTTCCTAGAGGGCACCTGGCATCTGGGGCAAGAAACACTGAGGAAAATGGCGTCGGCTGATGCCTTTATACCCAATTCACAGCAGCTATGACGTCGGGTGAAGTGCGACATCAGCCGAGGCCAGACCCAGACTTTGGAATCCGGCCGACCGAAGGGCTGCCTGAGGCAGGACAACCCATATGTTAGGACTGCAGATGCATACCTCTCGGACATCTACATTTATGGTAGGTACAAAACTGTACTTTTTGTCAAACCCAGAGCTGTTGGACATGCTACACCTAAAGAAGTCCCAATCCCTCCAAGCTACATGCACTAGGGACCTAAACCTTGTCACCACAATAAACAGGATATGCTAGAGGGTTAGATTCCTGTCCCAGAGACTTCCCATACTCTGGAACAAGCTATCCATCTCTATCAAGCAAAGTTCCTCATTAGCACTCTTCAAGAAAAATCTTGACAGGGGCGCAGGAAAATAACTTTCTTGGGTGGTGTAAGCCAGGGAACCTTGTCAGCTTGGCTTACTTGGGCCGATAGTCTAGTACCTACCTATGAACCTGTGTAGTGGTTAACTCTTTCAAATACTCTTTATTATGTTGAATGGCTTTTCCTGGCTTAACTTCCTGCATAATTTTAATCTTTTCCAGATTTTTATTTGTTTTCTATAGTTGTAAAGAGTAGTAATAAAGCAGAAGTGAGAGTTTTGTCTGTTTAGGATAGTAGCTACAGTGCTGTTTGGTTACCCTGAGTGAAAGATGATGAACAGTATATATCTGATTAGAGCAGACTGTTTACTAGTTTAAATTACAGTGCCTAAAATACATTTCTTAATAAGTTAACAAACTCATCAGAACCAGGGAAAGTTTTATATGTGTTGAGCTTATCTAAATGTGGTACAATTTTGTTTCATTGCAGGCCTTTTCAACACTTCCTGAAACCTTCTGGGTAGGATGAATTCTACTACCTCTGGCTGTGACCGGCTGAGAGAAGACGGACATGGCACAGAGAATAGTTCTGCAGTAAGCCAAGGTAGAGTGGACTGCAACCTTCAGCCCTGCATCAGGAATCCTACCTTCAGAAATGCTGGTATTTTTTGCATTCTATTTTAAATTCATCTTACACTTCAGATAATTCTGTCTGCTGGTGCTTTTCTTCATGCCTGAAGTGGGGTTTCCTATGAAGTTTTAAAGTAGTTCAGTAGAGAAGTTGTATCCTTTTGGATTTGTCACAACTGAGGAAAAAGATGGCGTGTTTGTGCTTCACTACAGGTAGCTAGCTTTGGCAACGGATTCTGTACCTGTATAACAGAAACTTCCCTTTCTGGTCAGTCCTTTCACTCTTAACATTATATTTGCAGACAGCTGTGGCAGCAGGTTGTTTCTGTGCTTTCATTATTCTCATTAGTGCACTGTATGTTGACCTGCTGTCTGTCCAAAACTCAGTGGCTTGTCGAGGTGATAGTGTCCACCTGATTAGGTTTCTGTTCTGATGGTTGTTGGTTCCCACATCCTGGTTTCAGATGAACAGCTGGTTTTCAGCATTGTGATTTTTTAACACTGTGTCAAGGCATCACTCGGAACATTTATTTAAAGGTTGGAGTTTTATTTTATAGATTCATAGGTGTGTGTACTAGGCTAATGGCCTTGGAGCCTTTACAAGCCTATCCCATAGGATTACCCTGGCATCTTGCCACCTGACCTTAGTTTACAGTGCCTCTGTCGCATAGAGCCACTTGAGTGATCCCTGGGGTGAATTTTCTATTTCCCATCCACTTATCAAGATTTCTCTTGAAGAGGGCTAGTGAGGTGCTCTGTTTGACATGTATGGGAAGTCTGTTCATAGCATGGGCAGTCTCTGAGTTATGAACCTGTCCCTCCAGCACAGTCTGTTGATTGTGGTAATGAGGTTGAGGTCTCTGGAGCATGTGGTGCAGAGGAACTGGGATTTCTTTAAATGTTGCATTTCTAACAGAGCTGGGTCAGACATGCCTTTGTAAGTCAAGCAGAGATCGCCTCTAAGTAGGCGATATGAGACAGAGAATAGTTGGAGTTTTTTTGAGTCTGTCCACATAGGACAAGTGTTTGTTTAAAGCCTAGGATCCCCTTTGTGAGGTACTTTTGCAGCCCCTCCAGTTGTTGCAGGTGTCTAGTGAGGTACTTGCCAAATGGGGCATTGTACTCTGTGATTGGCCTAATGAGGGAAGAGTAGAAGGAGACAATGACCTCTTTCTTCCTGGATGCAATATCCTTAGTAATGAGATGTACCACATAGAAAGACTTTCTGACCACAGTGGCAGTGTGGTGGTCAAAAGAGAAGTTGCTGTCAACCTGTGTTCTCAGATCTCTTACAACGCCTTCTGTGTTCAGTGGACTACCATCGATGTAGTAGTTCATGGGAACTGGGTTTTTCCCCAAAGGAGATTATGACACATTTTTTGGCATTGAGCTTAAGGCCATGGATGTTCTTTGTGTTTCACTGTTGCAATCATTACATTTGGGTAATCTGCTGGCAGGTTGCCCTCAGTTGGCCTGATTAACAAAGTCCTGCGTCGGTTGTTGTCTTTTCTTCCGTGACGTCAGGTCATCAGGGGTATAAAACATGCAGTCGAAGCCATTACATCAGTCTTTCTTGCCGTGTGGTGCCCGAAGCAGAAGCAAGTTCGCAAGTGCTGGTCGGCCAACTCCTGAAATTTTCGTTGTCGAGTTTCAGAACCGAAGTCTTCAACTTAAAGCTAAGTACCCCATTGGGGAAACTTTTTCTTGCTCCTTGCCGATGTCAGTAAAAGTTAATTGCATTGCTTGTGGAAAGCAAATACCTCCTAAAAAGATTTTCATTTGTACTGTATTCCTTAGACAGTGCTGGTTTAACCTGTGCAGCAATAATACTGGGTGCCTGGCAATCTACTGGTATTGTGATTGGCCCTTTGTGGGGGGGGGGGGGTAAAGTTGGCACTGAATGTGTTGGCCAGTATATTGGCAGTATCTGCTGGCTTGGTATAGGAGGTACCATTGTGCAGTAGCTCAGAGCAAATATAGGTATTGCCGTGGAGGTTTTTTAAATAACTATAGAAGGTCTTGTGGTTGTCTTTACTATCTGCTGCAATTCTGTTTTCATAGCTAGCTTTAGAGGATTTGATGAGGGATCTCAACTTTTTGTTGAGGCTGATAAGGGAGTTTTTCAGTCTTGGGGCTTCACCTTATTCCGCATCCGCTTCCTCCTGTTGTAGAGTTTGTTTATGGCAGGGGACCACCAGATTGGCTTCCTTTTTTTGGAGGAGAGCATCTTGGTTCTATTGGGTATGCCAACATCCATGCATTTGTGTATGGGTTCGTACAGTGCATTGGTGTATGATTCGGCATTTATGCAACTATTCTCCATTTGCATGGGTGCTGTGAAGTTAGCCACTTCTGTTTTAGGAGCCCAAAGTTAGCTTTGGAGAAGTTTTTCATGGTGGTTACCTTTGCGGGGTGGGGAGTGGGATGTGGATTTCCTAGGTGATTAGTTTGTGATCGGATCTAACCAGGGAGAAGTTGACTACTGGTGTAGAGCGGCGGTTGCCCATGTTAGTAATGACCAGGTTAGGGATGTTGCTACCTCTAATGGAGGTAAGAACGACCTGGTCCAGGGCATTGGAATTAATGAATTCCAGGAAACATTGGGCGTATTTTGAAGTTTTTTTCACTGTCCTGCATTGTCACTTTCATTGGGAGTAAAATATCAGTATTTTTATGTATTGAAGTAACCAACCTTTTTGTTTTCTGTTTTGCCATTTGTAATAAACTTGTTTAAAAGAACACATCAGAGAGGGAAGAATAAAAGTGGATTTTGGCATATATTTGCCATTGGACTTGCTTTATAGTGGGCTTTTCAGTGAAAGGCTTTTTTGCTCTATAAGAAGCCTCCAATATCTCAAGAACCTTAATAATCAAACAAAAGTAAAACGTAGCTAGCCAGACAACCACACTGAAGAGTATAAAAACAGATACTTTATTCCAATGAAAGGTGATAAATGGCTATAAAAAAAATAAAAAAGATTAGCTCTTTCAGGTAAAACCCATCATCGTATCATACAGCTACATCACTTCCTGCAGTTTAAATGAACAGCCATGGCCAATGGAATTCAGTAAAAGAGCCTACGCCCCTACAATATCGGTTTTAAGGGGACCATGCCATTTAAACCAGACTGTTTATCAGCCTGAAAATTGGCGTTCCATTTCATTTCTGTAATCTCTGTATAGTTGGAGATCGCCACCCCAGGGGTTATCTTTCTGTACATAAAGCACCATAAAATGAAAACTATGGCCTTTATGAATTTTAATATATTGTGCTAAAGCATTATGCTTAGCACTAGGTCTAATGTCACTTAGATGCTGTAGTATATGTTCCTTCAAGGACCTATTCGTTTTCCCGACATAGAAACACAAACATCTGGTGCAGGTGGCTAAATAAATGACATTTTCATTAGACACTCTGCATACAATTTAGGTTCATAAATCCATTGTGTTCTGGGATGTATAAATTCATTACAAGTGTTGATGCATTTACATGCTTTGCATCATCTACAGGGGAAAGCACCTACTCTTGTTGATAATGTAGTTTGCGTCTTTAGCTCACATGTCCCTTTGCATAGCAAACACTTCAGATTTTTGTTATTCTTAAAACAAAAAGATGATGCATTGCCAACTATCTTCTTAATACTGTCATGAATTTGAAGAAGCTTCCAGTTACTCTTGATAATATGACATGTTTCTTATGTTGCTGTTGTGTGTCATCAGCCTCAAGGTATTTTTCTGCAGTGTCTGAATGTTATCATTACAGACATCCGAATACCATGGTCATCCCCTTCTTGTTCTGTCACTTCTCGTTTCAACTACTACCCTCTTTATCTCCAGGTCTGTTTACCCACACATCCTGAATTGTTGTATTTAATTTATGTTTCCTTATTATAGACATCCTCATTAGTGCAAAGCCCAGAAGTTCTCAAATGTTGACTTTTCACAATATTAGGAAGAGAGATCAACATCAAAAAAATCAGTGCAAATATCATGTGTATTGCAAATTTGAAAAGAAGTAGCTTTCAGATACTGCATGAAGTAATGAAGTTGCTCCGCGCTTCCCGACCATAAGAAAAAAAAGTCATCAAACCTCTTGTAAAAGGGAATGAAAGTGTTCCAGGCAGTTTCATCATTAAAAATATGACAGTCCTCCCAGTATGCAAGTACAAAATTAGCATAACTGTTGGCTAGTGGTTGGGTATCACAGTAAACAAGCTGTTGACGTCCATTGTGACCAGCATCAACTTGTTAGTATGGCTCTGGGTGCCAGTGAATTCATATAAAGATCTTAAGAAATGTGCTAAGTCTTTTAATACAGTGGGAGCTTTTGAAATTACATTCTTAAGTTGCTTCTCTACCCAAATAGATGATGCTTGGTGACCCAGCCATTGCCCGACAGTCTAAGTGGAGGATCAGTAGAATTTTTGCATACTTTGGATAAACCATTAAGGGCTGGTATTACTGGATGTGTAACAAGAAGATGGTCTTAAAGTTTGTGTGTCAGTATATGTCCAATAAATAAATCTTGTAAGTAGTCTTTTGTATTCTGTATAATACTATTCACTTTCATTCTGTTGATCTTTCTATATGTTGATTCCTCTTCAAGTAAGAGATCCACTTTTCTTATTAAATTCCGTCTTGTCCGTTATCACAATTGCTCCACCCTTGTCAGCTGGCCTGATGACTATATTCTTATTTATTCATTAGTTCATTCAAAGCTCATCTCTCATGAATATTAAGGCTATGAAGTTCATGTTAGTGGTTAGAATTAATATGGTCACTTTCACGTACCTTTCAATGGGATGGTGGAGTACAGGAATGAAGGTACTAGGTTTCTTTAGCTGACTCTCCAGAATTATTCATATCCACAAATGAATCGCGTAAAAGTACATTTCAACCAAATAATTTCAAGATCACATCATCTAATTTAAAAGGGGTAGCTGGCACAAATGTCAAGCCTTTATTTAGCACACTAATTTGTATGTCTGTCAAAGGCTGCCCTGAGAATTTCACTTCGTCTATTGTGATATATAGTTTGTTTTACGTCGAGAACTTCCTTCCTCTGCTGAGGGATTGGCCTCTCTTGGTTTGAAACCTCTGCTTCATAAGCACGGGTAGGTCCAAAAAAAAAAAAAAAAAAAACAGGGAAGGTGGAGCTCTCTTTGTGTGTAGCTCATAAATCCATTATGGCTTTTTTTATCTTTCGTATTAGCAGAGGTAGATCTGGTCTGCCCATTTGTAACATTACTGGATTTAGAATGTACATTTATATTGATATTATTGATCACAATATTGTTGGACAAATCCTGACTATTATGCTCAGATGTTTGCTGTTTTTTCATTGCAGAGATGACATCATCGCTCTGTACTGAAAAACTTCTCTCTCTTGTGTGCTTCTCCTCCTTCCATTACACTTGTACCATTCTTGTTCTTCACTCTTGGCCATACAGATATATGGCCTTGCTTGAAATCAAAATAATCTCTCTCTCTCCTTACTTTTCACTTGCTGCAATTTAGTCATAAAGTATAACAGTGTGGTATAAATGATCAAGTTTAGTTATGAAGACATCGGCATGAAAATTTCTTTCCATTTCCTTTTGCCTAGTTTCTCTGAAGGCTATGAACTCCATTTCTTGTGGCTCAAAAATCAGTAAGAAATTGATGTATTTAAAACTAGCCTCTAAATTAATTTCCATTTCGCTAGCAGTTCGGGATAAACGTCTCCATATGTCGGCATGCGTAAAATCTGCAAGCCTCTGGGTACAATTCTGTAATGCAGGTATGCCTCCAAATGCATGTGCTGCCATTGCAACCTTTTTAATTTAAAAAGTTAATTCTCCAGTTCTTTATAAACTTTATTAAACAGCTCCAAATCAGAACAGTCTTCCTGTATAGAGGTAGATGTTCCCATAAACTGCAATTTAAGTAACGGATTAAAATCAAAATGAGCCTGTCTCTTACCATGCTCTTTCAAAGTCCTTGTAACAGGAGTAACTAGACAATAATCCAATTCAATGCTGCTGTTCCTCACCATGTGTACCTTCTGAGAGAGAAAATATTTCTGCTTTATTACTACTCTTTATAACTATAGAAAATAAATAAAAATCTGGAAAAGATTAAAATTATCCAGGAAGTTAAGTTGTGCAAAGGCATTCAACATAATAAAGAATATTTGAGTGTGTTAATCACTACACATGGCCTTTCTACTAACTGATGCAGCTGTGAACCCAAAATATACTGGCTTCCTGAAGTTAAAACAAAGAACCTACAAAATATGACAAGATCATTATTATTTACCTTTACATCTGTGCACTGTACCCAGGCAATGTCTGCAATCAGTTCTTTGCAATACGTAAAAGTTAATCCTCAAACTCGGAGTCCTGTCAAAACCATAGACCAGCATCTCCTCACAATTTCTGTAGCCAGTCTAAGATACGTATTATTATGAGGCAGTGTAGAAATGGTCTTGTGCTGACAATCTCGTACTACTCAAACGTAATGCAGTGTGTGAGAGATGCATGTGTATAATGTCAGTGGAGACAAAAATCTCACAGATGCATAACTCTAACATCAGGGTCTCCAGCAACACACACCACACCACATCCAACATAATGCACACACAATCTCTCATATGCTGGGGTTCTTAAGATTAACTTAGCTAAACCTCAAAGGCCTCCAAGAAGTAACAGAAGCATGAAGTAGACTCTGCAACACTCTAGACCTACAAAATCCACCACCACACATAGTGCAGGGAGCACCAAAGTCACTGATGCCAAACCCTTAAGACTGGCATCCCTACCTGATAAACATCCTTGTCATTCGTGATTCCATTTTAAGGTATGCAAATGTACCTGTTGCCAGGCTGACTGGGAAAGAGGGACAGTTGCCAGGATCAGTCACCTCATTCATGCACTCAAGACTTTGAATAGCAGCTACAGGTATGGAGACTGTTATTGTATATGTGCGTGTCAGACTTGAAATGTTCCTCCTTGGATTGTATGGAGAGGTGATGGAGCTCTTGAACTGTGTGTCCCAAACGGGTATGAGTCTAGCACTGAGCAGCACTCTACCTTCTAAAAGATCAGTGCTGCAATAGGAGCAAAAAATTGACTTTAATCATTGGATAGGTTTTTGGTGCCATTCCAAGGGGATCCAGTATTTGTCAGTCTTTGGGGATATATTCAACAGACGACCTGTCTGCTTCGCCACAGATGGCCTGCACCTGCCCCTTCTAGGCTTTCATATATTTGTAAAGACCCCCGTGCCTTTTTAGACAATGTTAATCAGATAAATCTGCCAATATAATGAAATGACCAAAAGAAAATATGAAGGTGTCTGTGATCAATGCTAGGAGTTTTAACAAGAAACTATACTCTGTACAAGCTCTCCTCACATTAGAAAATGTGGACATCTTTGTAGCAGAGCCTAATCATGGTAAAATGGGTCCCTAGGCAGGGTATTGGATCTACCCCCTCCCCCATACAGCCATTAGTGTCCCATTACTTGGTTGGCTGTTTCTCCCCACTTACCATAAACACTGTTCATAGCTCTGTGTGCATATTGATGTTAAGTTGTCTATCTCGCCTTCATTCTTGCTGGTTGGGTTCGGAGCCGATCCTCAGCTCCAACTTGGCCATCTTCAAAAGCTCGAGAGCTGCTTACTGGCTCGAAGCCCCCCCCTATATCCCATGATGCCTGGCGCTAGATACCCAGATCTCGTTTGCCGCTTCTGCTGCGAGGTTGTTCCTACTGGCTCGGGTCGTATAATCTTCATTATTATTATTGTATATTTCTTGTTAAAAACTGTATTGGTTAGTGTAGAATTAGTCATTAGTTAGACTTTAGTATTATAGCTAGTTTTCTTCCTAGATAAGCGTTACCCTTCCTCAAGAAACTCGTTTAAGTTAGAGAGCCCCCCCCCCTTCTCTCACTTTTCCACAGAAAGGTTCTTTCCATTTAAGTTAGGGGTTGTGTTAACTGTAGAGTGTTAACTTTTATTGTTGGTTACCTTAACCATCTGTGTGGAAACTTGTCCTTGGTTTTCTCCCTAGGATGTCCAAGGATCCAAAACCGTCCAGATTCAAGAAGTGTGACTCATGCTGTCAGAAGATGTCTCTGACAGGTGGTCACACTTCTTATGTATATTGTTGGGTGCTGTGCACCTGCAGGACTCTTGCTTGATCTGTCATGCCTTCAGTCCAAGAGTCCTGCAGGAGCGCAAAAATAAATTGATTCTGAGGGGTATGCTTAAACCCCAAGATTCATCGGCGAAGGCTCAGCCGGTGAAATCTTCCAGGCCACCTAAACTTTCGGCTCCCAGTTCGGAGCCGTCGTTGGGTGAAGCCACACAATCCATTTCGGCTTTGGCTGGAACCGATGTCCCTCCCAGTCTGCTCCGACACAGTCTTCGGAGCCGGCTGAGAGTCGAAAGAGATCCAGGTCTTCTTTGGAGTCTATATGTTCGGCTCTGACGTCGCCCCTGTTCCAGTCGGAGCGTAGTCCTCGATCATTCCACTCTTCTCGGTCCTCTAGACTTTCGGACCATGACTTGGAAAGAGTAGTCAGTAGGCTCTTAAAATCGCAGGCCGTAGCCAAAATGTTGTCCAGCCCTCCTCATCAGGAGTCAGCTGCGTCCACAGCTGTAGATATTCCTCCTCTGACTCTTCCTATGAGCTCGGAGCCGGAGTTCATTGGGGTTCTAGTCGTGGAACTGTCTGCGCCGATATCCTCTCTTTTGGTTCTGTTGTCGGCTCCGATCCCTTCCATGGTACCTTCCCTGGAGGGATCTGGGTTCCGAGACTCCCTCGTCGGCTCCGAGGGGGCGAGTAGCATCGGACCCTTGTCCGACCCCACTCTCCCTCTCTGTGCTTTGACGCAGGTGAGCTCGGCTCCCACATCTGCCTCGGAGCCATCCCCCTCGATGCGGGGAGGGCTTCTTGTTTCTTCGGAGCCTGAGCCTTCTCTGCGTCTGGGCAGGGACACCTTTGAGGTGATGAGGAGTGTACTGGCCCCTGAGTCAGTCCCATGATCTACCCCATCGGTGGCTCCCCCTAGGGTGCCTGCGTCAGCCTCTGCCCCTCTTCCAGACCCCAAGCGTGGGGATCCAGCTCTCCAGGACACCCCTTTGGGTGCATCCTCCTCTTCCGAGGCCTCCCCTGATCTTTCAGAGGAGCCACCTCGCAAGAGAAAATGCAAGAGGAAGCATGTTGACTCCCCCGAGTCTGTCACATCAGATATCGACTTAGAAGAGTCTGAAGGGTCCCCAAGATCCCCCTCCGAAGATGTCTCCTTCTCAGACATCCTTGAGATGCTTAGGCAGAGGGGAAACTGGACTACCCTAAGCCCTTCTGAAGATGAGTCGGTATTCCTGGATGCATTTGGATCCCGACCTTCCACTTCCTGGGTGTCTCCGCCTTTTGACCCACTGATGTCTGTGGTGGCTCGAAAGGCGTGGACGGCTCCAGACACAGTGGAACCGACCCGTAGAAAACCTGCCAAGTTCATTACTGCCCCGCAGGACAAACAGTTCTTGACCAAGGGTGTCCTCATTGATCCCATGGTGGTAGCAGCGGCCACAAAGAAAGAGTTGGCTAAAACTTCATCTGTCCATCCCCCTAACAAGGAGTCCAGGACGATGGACAGATATGGGAAGCGGATGTTCTCTTCAGCGACCATTTTCATGTGGTCCCTGAATTACCTGTGCCACTTTACCCGTCTTCAGAGGGATCTCCTGAAAGAGCTGGGAGATGCTCTCCAAGATCCATCAGCTGAGGGGGCCCAGGCTAAGGCAGCCTCCCAGCTGGCCACTCTTAATTCAGTGGTAAACTCCTCCATGCGGCTCATTTTGTATGCAGCCGATGGTGCGAGTAGAGCCGCGGCCCTAAGGAGGCACACTTGGATGCAGCTATGTAACTTTGTGGAACCTTTCAGAGTGTCTTTCACCAACACCCCTTTTGATGGTTCCTCTCTTTTTGGATCACAGGTGAAAGATACCCTTACCAGGTGTGAGCAGGAAGGTAAGACTCTCTCTGCTGTAGGAGTCCGTTTTTCCACTCCTTCCAGACTATATCCTAAGGGTCAGAAGAGTGGGAAGATGTGGTTCCGGAAATCCTAAGGAGCCTTGCCGGACACACGTGGTGAGTTCCCCTCCAGGGTCAGAGGAGGGAACAATAACAAGACGCCACCCTCGTGGCAGAGGGGATCCGCAAAACCAGGGCAGAAGAGAATCTTTCTCTGACAAGCCCTTCCAGCATCCCTGAAGGGTTGCCCAGCTGCTCACCTCTGGAGGCAGTCGGGGGAAGATTATCGCTGTACCCAAGAGCCTGGCAAGACATAACACAAGACAAATGGGTACAGTCCGTCATATCCGGAGGCTACAGAATTCCCTTAGTTCACACCCCCTTAAGGTCAAACAAGTCCCTTCCAGATGTTCCACCCAGTCTAAGGAACCAAGCAGTGCAAGAAGTCACAAAACTGCTAAGAAAAAGGGCCATCCAGCAAGTCCCAGCAGACCAACAAGGATCCGGAATTTACTCAAGGTTCTTTTTGGTACCAAAAAAGACAGGGGACTGGAGACCCATTTTGGATCTCAGCAGACTAAACAAGTCTGTACAAAGAACGAAGTTCCAGATGGTCACGCTTCAGTCCATTTTACCCTTTCTGGGTCAGAACAATTGGATGTGCTCCATAGATCTTCAGGATGCATACTACCACATCAAAATGGACAGACGCTCCCGAAGATTCCTTCGCTTCCGGCTGGGAGCCAGCCATCATCAGTTCAGAGCTCTGCCCTTTGGTCTCACCACAGCCCCCAGGGTGTTTACCAAATGTATGGCAGTAGTTACCGCCCACCTGAGATGGCAAAGATTCCAGGTGTTTCCATATCTCGACGACTGGCTCCTCACTGCTACCACCAGACATCACCAGACTGCACCATCGACACTTGCTCCAGGCTAGGTATCACAATAAATTTCAAAAAGTCTGCATTGTCGCCCTGTCAGTCTAGTCTATCACCTTTATAGGCGCAAATTTAAATACCAAACATATGTTAGCAAGCCTCCCACCAGACAGTGTTAGTGATTCGCCAGTATGTCAAGGTTTTATTAGCATGCAAAAGGATTCAAGCCAGGTTTGTCCTTCAAACGCTAGGTCTCATGGCAGCAGCGATCGTACTTGTCCCTCTAGCTCGTTTTCACATGAGGATTCTCTAGTGGCTTCTTTTCACCCAATGGTCCTTCCAGCAACTTCCCATGTTTTACATGATTATGATCACTCAGGCATGCAAGAAGCATCTTGCGTGGTGGATGGTCTCCACATCAGTGCTCCATGGCAAAACATTTGTTCTCCCCCCTCCAGTGGCTACAGTGAGCACGGACGCCTTCCTGATCGGGTGGGGGGAGCATTATCAGGGCAGAACAGTCCAAGGCACCTGGCCAACCTTAAGAGTATCATCTGCACATAAATGTCTTGGAGATGAGGGCCATGCTCTTAGCGTTGCAGGCTCTTCAGGACTCTCTTCCTACCAGGATCATTATGTCCGTAGTGTGGTACATCAACAAGCAGGGCGGAACCAGGTCCTACCCCCTATGTCGAGAAGCACTCAGACTCTGGCAGTGGGTGATCTCTTCCCAATGGTTTCTGATTGCGACGCACATCCCTGGGAGGTCCAACGTCATAGCAGACAGACTGAGCAGAGCAATTCTCATGCCTCACGAGTGGTCTCTGAACCAGTTAGTTGCGGACCAAATCTTCCGCAGATGGGGCCAACCTTGCTGCAACCTTTTTGCAACTCCCTTCAACAGCAAGTGCAGCAATTTCTTTTCTCTCCTTCCACTTTCCGGACATTCCCCAAGAGACACTCTAGTCCACGATTGACCCCTGGGACGACTTTATGCATTCCCTCCTTTCCCCCTCATACCGAAGCTAATTCAGAAGGCTAGTGTTTTGGGTTGCAAAATGATCCTCATTGCTCCTTACTGGCCTCTACAAATATGGTTTCCGTTCCTGCATCGCTATCTTCTCGAACAGCCTTGGACTCTGGACCTAGTTCCAGACCTCCTGATTCATCAATCGGGTGGGCTGCACCAATCTCTGCACTCTCTCCAGCTCACAGCGTGGTTGCTCCACTTCCAACCTTAGCCAGGCTCCCAGATATCTCCCCCTCTATGCGCGAAAGCCTTTTGTCTTCACACAAGTCTATGACCAGAAAAACTTACGCTAGTAAGTGGAAACGTTTTTCTTCCTGGGCAGAGGCAAAAAGTATAGAACCCTTTTCAGCCCCTGTACACTGCATTTTGGAATTTCTCGCGGAGCTCTTCCATGCTGGCTCTGCTTCCGCTACAATTAGAGTTCAGTTAGGGGCAATTTCAAATTTTCACATTGGCCTGTCTGAAAACAATATCATGTCCCATAAGCTGTGTAAAGCCTTTCTCAAAGGAACCACTCTGCTCAGGCCCCCAGTGAGAGATCCTCCACCACCCTGGGATCTAAATTTGATTTTAGCTTCGCTAATTTTACCCCCTTTCGAACCTGCAGCTTTGTTCACTGAAGTTCTTATCTTGGAAAACCCTTTTCTGGTAGCTATTACTTCAGCCAGAAGAGTTTCAGAACTACAGGCTCTTTCTACCCATCCCCCATACCTCGTGTTCCACAATGACAGGGTTGTTCTTAGGACTAATCCTTCTTTCCTTCCTTCCTTCCTTCCTAAGGTCTCTTCAGAGAGTAACTTGAATCAGTCCGTAGACCTTCCTGTGGTTTTCCCTAAGAGTGCAACAGGGCGGAGTATAAGTTGCATCAGTTAGATGTTCACAGGCAACTATGTTTTTATTTACATAGAACCAAAGACATTAGAAAATCAGATCAACTGTTCCTGTCTTATGCAGTAGGTAAACAAGGTCTTCTGGTCTCCAAGGTGACCTTATCCAGGTGGTTGTCTTCTCTCATCGCATTCATATACCAACTCAGGAATAAAGAATTACCGGTCAAACCAAAAGGTCACTCCACCAGAGCTTTAGCCACTTCGGTGACTTTTCAGGCTAGGTTGCCCATGGAATCTATTTGTGCTGCGGCTGCATGGGCCAACCCACATACTTTAATTTCGCATTACAAGTTGGATTTGGTTTCCAGGAGCAGAGCTGATTTTGGTTACACTGTTCTGATGAGTCTTTTCCGATGAGCCACCCAGGATTTTAGATGCTAGGGACGCTGTCCAAACCAACAAGAATGAAGGCGAGATAGACAACTTAACATTAAAGAAGTTATGTACCTACCATAACCTTCCATGTTAGTTATCTTCTTGCCTTCTTTCTTGCGTCTCACCCTCCATCCCCCTGTCCTAGTGGACCGAGAAGAGTTCCTCTTGATTTTGCAGTGGCTGAGTCTTCTCTGGCTATTTCCTTCTGCTTAGTAGTCTCCCAAGTAGAATTTATACATTCTAGGATAGCATTCATTTATTATTATGTCTGCAGTTAGACTTGCCAAACGAGATCTGGGTATCTAGCGCCAGGCATCATGGGATATAGGGGGGCCTCGAGCCAATAAGCAGCTCTCGAGCTTTTGAAGATGGCCGAGTCGGAGCCGAGGATTGGCTCCGAACCCAACCAGCAAGAAAGAAGCCGAGAAGAAGAGAACTAACATGGAACGTTATGGTAGGTACATAACCTTTTTTTGTTTTTTTTTGCTTTACTTCTGCAGTGATTACAGATGTTTGGATTTAATTTAAAGCTTTTATTTCAAAATTTGTAGAACAAACACTGATAGACATTTGCTAAACAAACAGTTTCACAATGAACAAATATAGTCTTGCAGTGAAAACAGACCCCATTAAAACTTTGCTGCCTTTGAAACTCTGCCATTAAAATGGCATTGAAACAAGTTTATGCTACTTGTTGTGCTACTAGCAATGCTTTTCAATTCTGTATCACAATAGTGATGCCATTTTCTAAAACAGTAAACAGACTTAGCATGAGTAGCAGTAAATTTCTCTTCCCTTGAAGTTCACAATTCCTTGAAAAATACACCTGAAACTCAATTCCCTAAAAAATGCACCGGAAACTCAGTTCCTTGAAAAATGCAGCTTGGTAGTTGGGGGTAGAGCATTCAGGCTATTGTTTTCCTGCAGCTAAGGTACAGGGTTTGAGCCTGAGCAAGTAACTAACCCAATGCTGTCCCTAACTAGGACATTTCAATTTCATACACCCACACATCCACCTATCTACCATACCTCTTAGTGCAATAAATCTGCACAAAACCTAAAATTATGGGAGACAAAAGCCCAAAAATAGGGACAGATTTTGAACTTAGAAAATTGCTAGAATAACATTATTTGTGTTAGTGCGCATTTTTCTAAAGGATATGAAGTCTGAAATACAAATTTCTTTCATTATTTAAATAGATCTTCAGTCCTCACTGATTTTCTAGGAAATTACAAATTTTGAGGAACAGACCAAAAATATGAGGTAAAAATCTAGGCATTCAGAGGTATGCTATGTAACTACCGTTTTATATATGTTGTTGTGTCTTTCGGCTTTTGCCGGTTAGGGGTCGCCACAGCGGAACTCCAGTCCGCTAATGATAGGTGGTAGATTTTTATGTGCTGACTTGCTGGGCCTAACGCACAACCTTCAACGAAGGAACGCCCATTCACGCATGTCGCCACACAGAAGATGCTCTAACTGAGAATTGAATGGGCAACGTCTAACTGTGAAGCGACAACGCTACCGCAGCACCACCACCGCAGTGCATAACTACCTTTTATATATACATATATACTTTATATAATATACATATCTATCAACCTCTTACATACACACACTCCTCCCTATTTCGTAAACACACACACACCCCCCCCAGCTACTGCTTATACATGCACACACACCCCTGCCTACTTCCTAAATATGCGCATACGTACCCCTACTTCATAAAATAATATACGTGTGTGTGTGTGTGTGTGTGTGTGTGTGTGTGTGTATGTGTATGTGTATGTGTATGTGTATGTGTGTGTGTGTGTGTGTGTGTGTGTGTGTATATATATATAATATATATATATGTATATATATTAACGTGTGTGTGTGTGTGTGTATATATATATATATATATATATATATATATATATATATATATATATATATATGTGTATATGTATATAACACCCCCTACCTACTTAGATATACAAATACAACCTGCCTACTACTTAAACACGCACACACCTACCTGTCTACTACTACTTGTAAACATGCACCAACACCTTCCCACTCCTCATTTTATAT